>NC_053165.1:16730469-16912969 GCF_016835505.1 Polypterus senegalus | reverse complement strand
ATTACTGTGCAACTGTCTCATATAATGTTACACGTGCATCCATTTATCTATTAAATCCATCGACTCCCGTTCAGCGTCACAAAAGGCTGCAGCCCAGGCAGGATGGGAAGCAAGGCAGGAACGCTCCTTAGATGAACGGCTGATCCATTTTGAAGCAGACTGATGTGCACACACATGTGCCAATTCAGAGTTACCTTTTCACTAACACACACGTCTTAAGAGAACTACATTTTATGGTCGAAACATTTCTGAACACTTGACCATCAGATCTGTAAGAGCTTGGTGACATTGCTATCCTGAAACCTGACATTGCCCTGTCAGGTTCGGCAGGGGTCTTACTCTGGGGTGGACAGATTCTTATCCAAGTCAGACTTGCAGTTCCTATGAGTGATTCTTAGATGCCCTCTTCTAAAGTTTGGTCCTTTGTTGTGCACAACACTGGCATGAAGGGCACAATGAAGGAATTCATTCATACCAGAGTTCCAGGAGGGAGGATATGAACTACAGTGGTACCTCAGTATACTCCCTTAATCCGTTCCAGATCCTTTGACTTATACCAAACAGGACGTATACCAAACAAATTTTTCCCATAAGAAATAAAGGGAAAATGATTAATCTGTTCCCATGAAAAAAAATCCTACTGTTATTGGCATATCATACATTGATGGGGTTGTATAAAATAATTTAAACACTGCTTAATACTAAAATACATAAATACAAAAGCAATTAGATGAAATTAATGAAAATGTAACCTCACTTTACTTTTTAAGAACGTCTTTGTTTTTCACAATTGTACTGTAGATACCGTTGTTCTCGCCATACGGCATGCAGCAGCCATGTCCCGGATACGCATGCCACCTTCATTCTTTTCAACAATCAATTCAAATTTACGCGAAAAAACACAAAATCACGTGAAAATTCACATAGAGTTATAGCGTGGGTTGTTCACTGAATGCTAGCAACTGGCGTACTGACGCTCGTGGGGAGTTGTGGCTTTGTCTCGAGAGAGGTAAACAAGGGTAGTGCGCGGTGTCCTAGCACGCAAGTCGTATTCCAAACAAAGGTCGTATACCAAGCAAAATTTTTCGCGTCCAAGCAGGACGTATACCAAGTTGGACTTATTCCAAAGCGGAAGTATACCGTGGTACCACTGTATTTATTTATTTAGTTGCATCCATATTTCTGCCTAATTACAGACACATTGTGTTGGTGCAATCCAGTTTGCAATTGAGTGTGTGAATGGAGGATCTATTTTTTGAGCCCTTTATGACAAATGTAGTGTTATGGAGATATAAATTCCAGCCCTACAAGATCAAGTGCGAGGAAAGAATTGCATGGTTCATATAATACTCTGTACATGTGACAATAATTGCCTTATAATCTTATACAAAACTAGCTTTTACCCGCAACTTCGTCCGTGCGGGACTCCGTTTTAAAATATTTTTTTCGGAAATATATATATGAAGGTATAGTTATTGCCCGTGACTTTCTTCGCATGGAACTTCTGACGCCATGGGAGTGTAAATATTTAATTGCTTTTTAGAGGATTTCCTTATAAACAATATTTTTTGTTTCTTTATTGAACGGCACTAATATTACCAGGCTCGTGGGCGAACTTACACGTGAGCATGCTACATACAACTGACCGTGGGAGAAACAATCTTCCCTTAAATCTACGCCAGCGTATTTCAAAGTTTGGCCCTGAGACTTATTTATCGTCATGGCGAAGCATACTTTGAGGGGAAATTGCAGTCTCTTAAAGTCAAAGGGGAGGTCATTGGATATTAGAGGAATGCATGGCACGAACACTTTTTCTCCTTGAGCACACCCGGTCAAAACAATGGCTTCGATTAAATTTTTATGCAGGGCTTTGACTTGCAGTCTAGTGCCATTACACAGTTTCGGTGGTTTTAAATTCCGAAGGAGCATTACGGGTGTGCCACAGAGTAAGCCTATGGTATGGAAGACCCAGTGGTTTAAGGGAATTTAAAAACTCTACCGGATAGTTAACGGCTTCATCTGCATTACAGACAGCGTCTATCGACTTGTAGACCATTTCCTCTCCGTCAAAGGAGTTCAGCAACATGTCATTAATGAACGCAGCTTGATTGTTTTTGGAGTCAAAATGGCCCATTCACAAAACCATTCTATAGGCTTATTCTGTATTTGAGCAATGTCTGGATAAATGTGATCTATCAGTTATCATTTATAGACCGAAGTGCATAGAATCAGGTCGCTCACGCAAATGATGCACGGCTGCCGCTCACTTTACCGTCAGGCAGAAACAGAAACATCCCCTTCCTCAGAAGAGTGCCCCCTATCTACCACAGTGGCGTAGTCGGCAGGATACTCCAGCGTCTATTGCGGAGGACCTGTACAAAAAATTTCTGTGGGTAGTGAACCCCGAGAAGACTACGGAGTCAGGAATCACCACAGCATCGCCAGAACCCGAAAAACCCGAGTCCAAAATGGGGAAGAGGAAGGGCAAGCAAAGTGACAACGCCAGCGGGAGTGCCTTTGGTACAATGGCCGACGCTCTGGAGGAGTCAAGGAGCGGCCTTACAAATCAGGAGAAACCTCCATACTGCAGGGAGGGCTCCATCTGGCGGCCTGGGGGTACATCTCACAATATATATATATATATATATATATATATATATATATATATATATATATATATATATATATATATATGTATATGTATATATATATATATATAAACTACACTGAAGTTGACAAAGCAGATGGGGATTGCAATCTGAGGTTATCTTGGCTGAAAAGCGCTTGCTTTTCCAACCCACGTTAGCTCATTAACTGCAGTACGTGCCACTTTGAGAGACCACTTTATTCCCAGACCAACAAATTAAAACAGGCTGTACATGGCCCGCTGGCCACCAAATGCAGAAATTCACAGATCCAAACAAATACCCTACTTGTTAAATCTAATTTCATAATTATAGTGTAAAAGTGCTAGACTTGCATTTAATCTCTGGCACTTAACCCTGACCTTTTATCCTCACACTTCCATGTACTGTCTTGCCAGATCTGCTGAACAGCAGTGAATGTGTTTTCAGTGTGGCTTTGAAATTTTATTTTTGTGCTTTTTTTTTATTTTTATTAAATTTGCTATGAAAAAAATGGTAAAAAGGGAGACCAACACAAAGCATTTGACATTATTTATATTCTCAAAAACCTTTTCACCAAAGGTTAATTCTAAAGCTACGGGTAACTGAGTTCAATGCTAGTCGATAGGCCGGGGCAGATAGAGCTGATAAACTGACAATGAGATGAGCCCGTCAGCTAGGTTTCTCAGGGGGTCTGTGTTCAGACCACCACACTTTCTAATTTATATTAATAACATTTTGATATAGCTAGAAAATTACTGTGAAGTTTAGAGTTGACACTAAAGCACGAGGGATGGGAAATTTTCAGGAAGCAGGAAGCCTATCAGGATCTTAAAAGAATACTCAGAGTAGTTTTTAGTGATGGTCAAGAAAACTTGTTAGAATTCAAGTGCTTGTTTACATTTGAGCATATTCAGTTTTTGTTCACTAGAGTGTTTTCCGTTATTTATTTTAAAATATTGTAGTAACAATGCATGTGTTTGGGACACTGTGAGTATACAATGGGGTCACTGGTATGTGGATTATGAGTCACAACTTCAGATTTCTGAACGGACATTTTTGATATTGTTTGCTGATGTCAAGCATTGGTCTCTTTAAACCCTAATTACTGTATATCAGAAACTTTGTTAGATTCTTTATATATGAAAGTGTGAAATTAAAACATGTTCTCGGTCATCACTATAAGTTACTATACATGGTGTAAGCAAGATATAAAATAAATATAATTTGTGATGGATTATTCCTTTACATATTGGACAAGCAGGTACTGCTATTAGCTATTGTTAGTGGTTAGATGTGGAAGGTTTGTGGCTAATTCAATTTCAGAGTTCTTAAATGTAAAATGATTTCAAAGAACTACCCAATGGTAGTTTTAAAATTTGTGTACTACATTTGTTGGCTGCATCCAAATATGACAAACAGCAGATCAGTGTGGTGATTTGAAGATTGTCAGAGAAATACCGAATCACAATCTTTTGATTATGCAGCACACGTTTAGTCATTAAACCATTAAATGTCACTGGGCCATCTTTCATACATTCCTACATAAGATATGTTGCTTGCATTTTCAGAATTTTCCAGACGTGAAGACCCGGTCACTTGTCTGTGTTGATTTTAAAGAGCAGGAGAAGTGAGCTGCTGTGACTGAGGTTTGCACAAGATGCTGCACAACCACAGAGACGAGCATGGGATGGAGTGGAGGCAGAAGCAGACTGTTAATATACAGTATAATGAGAAATACCATTGCATTCTGGGACTGTAAGGGACAGTACTTCCCTTGTACGGTAATAAATAAATAAATAAACAATGTCATTATACTGCATTAATAAAAAAAAAATTAGTGAATTAAATCAATAACTGCGCATCCAACATTATATCTTCCTTATATGGCAATACTTGGCCATCCAACCCCACCCACATCTGACCCCTCCCCAGCCCATGTCCTGCAGCGAGATTTTCTTGCTTCAGCGCACACAACTGTACAAGTTTCATTCTTTTGCCATTGAGGGCATCTACCAGATAAGTACAAGAAAGAAATATAAAGACATACAAACTGCAAGAAAAATTGAAACTATAAACCAATTTGTAGTTGAAGCCGCATAGAATGCTGCTCTGTTTTAAGATAAAAGAAGTTTGCATATTCGTCAATGCTTTGCAATGGGAGATTTTGAAATGTCAGAAATGTGAACAGTCACTGTATTTGGGATCCATCCATCCATTATTTAACCCACTATATCCTAACTACATGGTCACGGGGGTCTGCTGGAGCCAATCCCAGCCAACACAGGGGCACAAGGCATGAAACAAACCCCGGGCATGGCACCAGCCCACAACAGTGTATTTGGGATCTATAAATAAAAACTGAACAGTTCTGACACATTTCCATGAAGAATAAGTGAGCCAAATTTCCACAATTCAAGCCGAGTTGTTTCATGAGACAGACAAACAGACACAGTGATCGGAGTATAAGCGAATGCACCTAAAATGGGGTCGACTGGACAGCATTTATAAAATAACTGTTATACAGTACATGGTGTGTTAGCCAGTTTGTGCGTGTTACAGTTTCAACATGCACTGTCCAACCGCGTTCGTGTGCCCCAATCTGCTGGGCCTGAAATAAACCCACTTACATACAGCTATGAGGGCAGCAAAGATGGAAGCAGGTCAGACCATCTTCTTAAATGAATGTTTTGAAATTCATTTTTATCAATATATTATTTCTGCCCGTTCGATTGAAAAATGTTTCCTGGGGTTATCATATTTTTTTTTTTAAAAGGGTCCAGTATAGTCAATAAATACAACCCAACTACACAGCAAAAACACATAAAATCAGAGGAATAAGACGAGAACATTTTGTCTCATCATATTCATTTGGTTGCCTAATAGCAAATGTGTCCCAATATCTCATCTAGATACTTTTTAAAGTTACTGCACATGGGTTCCACAATGGCATTTCTTTTAGATTCCTAAAGGAATTTGTGTGAAGAACTGCTTTCAATAAGCCATCTTGAATGCACGTTCTCCTATTTTCCACCAATGTGTTTGAATGTAAGGCTCAATATGCAATTAAAGAATTCTAATGGATTAGCGTTATCAATACCTTTGAGAACGTTGAACCCCTGCATTGACCCTGCACAGGCTGAAGAAGACTATAATACCTTAGCCTGTCAAAGTAGGGCATTCACTTTTGACTTAGGATTCGAATAAATGGGCAAATAAAGCCATCACGCTTGATCTGGGACATCATGGATCACTGCTGAATCAGTGAAACTTTATTAATGCATTTACATTTGATCCACATACTGCACATCTTTAAGAAAAATGTGACGACTGTTCTGGAGAAGTGCTACTTGAAACACAAAGCAAACCAGGGAAGAACCAAAGAAGAAAAAAAACATGAAAACACATGAAACAAAGGTATTTCCAACCAGTAATCAGTTAAATACTTCCAAAAAAATAAATAGATAGCAAGAATTAAATTACTCACGCAATTCATCGAAATGTGTCTCGATTCCATCTGGCCCAGGAACAGAGCAGATAAGCCGAGCTTTTAAGAAAGTACTCCATTTATTCACCAGACAGCAGTGACCGCCATCATCATTCTGTGGGAAACAAATGACCGATCAACTAATTTATCTTCTGAACTATTGATCTAAAAGAGACGTGTTAATAGAACATCCGGTGCAAAAACAGAAGAGGGAAGTACGTAAAGATGAAGGTAAAAGCCAAAAGCTATGAAAAATGAACACACACTAGAAGGCAGTAGCCTCATTGATGTCCTCTGTTTTTTCCATTTATTCGTGACCCTCTGCCTCATACCACTACCCTCATTAAACCAGAATACACCAGTCTGATCCAGTGAGCTCAAGTAATGGAACTGTTTGATGGTAGCTTTACTGGTTCAGCCACGACTGGAGGAATGAAACGTCTCACCACTTTACATGTTCACAACTTATGGGGACCTTTCCAGCATCCCCTATGCAAATGCCACAAAGATATAACGCTTTTCTACAAAAGGAAATCCATGCACTAGAAAGACAGGTAGATAACCCCAGAAGGTAATGTGGCATGGTACAGGAGTTCAAATACAAAAATATATATTATAATATTACAAGCAACAGCCTCCTCTCAAATATGTACCAGAATGAATAAAATGAAAAACTCTTGACGTGGCTAATGATAAAAAGAGCAGTCCAAGTCCCAGTGAGGTACTCTAAAGCCATATTGTAGGTTTGAAAGGAGACCCTGTTGTGTTTCTTGGCATTTCGGCTGAAAGATTCATGGGCTGAAAGTCCACAGTGAAGAAGTGCAGTGTTGTTCATAATGGCCATCACTTTTGTCTTCAATCAGCTTGTCAAGAGTGCATCCCATAGCTGAGACTGCCTGTTGTCATCAGCTTCTCGATTGGGTTGGCCTTTCTTGAATTGATAGTACCATCTGAGCAGACGACAGAGTAGAATATCACATTGGCTGTGATGTGGAGGATGTCACTACCCACACTGAAGGAACGCAGTGTCCTAAGATATAAAGAGTCTGCTCTGTCCTTTCTTTTATAGTCCTGTTGTGTTACTAGACCACTCTTTGATGTGGAGCCCTTGTACTTGTAGCAGTGCACCATCTCCACACTGCCTCAACAAAACAACAAACAAGGACCGACTCTTTAATAGAAAGCTCAATCAGGAAACTGGAAGTGACACTTCGTACAGAATGGCTAGGTGACCAAATGCAATCTGGAGTGACAGATCTGTGGGTTTAGGACTGAAGAATGAGTTTAGGAGAAGAAGCGGTTCTTTAAAACCTCAGGTTCAAAAGGTTGGGGTCCTCACCCAAACTCCCAAATATGTAACAATGGGAGCTGGGAGAACAAAAGCCTAAATAAACTGAAACCTCTCTGTCAGTTGAAGGTAATCTAAATATATGGAGCACCGCTCCGAGTAGTTCTCCTTGTCCCACCAAACTCATTCTCCCAGAGGAAGCCTGTAAAACTGGCAAGTCTCCAAAATCAACATGCAGATGACCTCGGCAGAGGTGAACTGATTCATGATGATCTTTTATTTCAGACATTTCCGGCAGTAAACCTGAGGTGGTGAGGGAAGGAGGTGAAGGTTGGTTGGCGTAGAAACGTTTGTAAACCGTAAGGAATTCTGCTGCTCCTGTTAGCGCACAAAAGTCACAGTCATTGTTAAGTAGTTTTATGGGAATGCGTCACTGAGAAACCTCATTATGTCACCAGCTCCAGATTGGTGTCCTAGAATAGAAAATTAAATCTTCAAGAGTTGGTGGTCGCTGTCTGGTGACATTTACATTGAGATACCGAATCATTAAGCATAAAAGCTCACCCTGTGCAGCACTGATTTGTAATCGAGATTCTTTGCCTATTCTGCTATGTGAAGAATCCTCTAAAGAATGCAGGCTTTCTCTTTGAGGCAACCTGTAGATGAAAGCCATCACCTTGTCTATGAATAACAATGGTAACTGATACTAAGAGCCTATTAAACATACTAGGAAACATGCAAAAGCCCCACTGAAGGGGTACTCGTGCAGACCTAGCCCAGGGAAAAAAAGCACTATGGGATGACATAGTTATTGACAGCACCATACACTTTAGGTCATTTTGTTTATGGTATATTGCGCCTTTTATGGACAGAATTTCTAGGCACAACCAGGGCGTTGAGGGGGTTCGGTTTGGTGGACTCAGGATTGGGTCACTGCTTTTTGCAGATGATGTTGTCCTGTTTGCTTCATCAGGCCGTGATCTTCATCTCTCTCTGGATTGGTTCACAGTTGAGTGTGAAGCGGCTGGGATGGGAATCAGCACCTCCAAATCCGAGACCATGGTCCTCAGCTGGAAAAGGGTGGAGTGCTCTCTCAGAGATCCTGCCCCAAGTTAAGGAGTTTATGTATCTTAGGGTCTTGTTCACGAGTGAGGAAAGAAAGGAGCGTGAGATCAACAGGCGGATTGGTGCGGCGTCCGCAGTGATGTCGTGATGAAAAAGGAGCTGAGCCGTAAGGCAAAGCTCACAATTTACCAGTCGATCTACGTTCCTACCCTCACCTATGGTCATGAGCTATGGGTAGTGACGGAAAGAACGAGATCGCGAATACAAGCGGCCGAAATGAGTTCCCTTCGCAGGGTGTTTGGGCTTTCCTTTAAAGATAGGGTGAGAAGCTCAGTCATCCGGGGTGGGGCTCAGGGTAGAGCCGCTGCTCCTCCATGTCGAGAGGAGTCAGATGAGGTGGCTTGGGCATCTGATCAGGAAGACCCAGGACACCCTGGAGGGACTATGTCTCCCAGCTGGCCTGAGAACGCCTCGGGATTCCCCCGGAAGAGCTAGAAGAAGTGGCTGGGCAGAGGGAAGTCTGGGCATCTCTGCTCAAGCTTCTGCCCCCGTGACCCGATTTCGGAGAAGCGGAAGAGGAAGGATGGATGGATATTGCACCTTTCACAGCAAACATCACTACCTATTAAGAATGAATCATTTCATAAATGGATTAAGGAAAATCACAGGCATGACAGAAACTTAAATATCTGAAAACTATACAATACACACAGATAGTACAATAAAGGGAAGGATTAAATCTTAACTTTACTGTATATAGATCAATAGTATGTAATATTAGCAAGGAGACTTAAATTATAGGCATGGGCATCCATGGTGGGGTAAGAGGTGCCACATGACACCAAGAGAAAGCCAAGATATATATTTTTTTCCAGTATTTCTATCTTTCTGTTTATGGATTTGGAATTTGATTTCATTTTGCATTATGGGTTTTTACTACTTAACTGCATCCCAGTTTTTCACTATTTGTAATCTCTTTATCTGAAAATTGGCTATTGTAATGGCGCCCGAAGTTCACTATCCACATCAGTAACTTTAAAGTGTGCATGCAGAATGTTTAAAACCGGATGCCAGTCCAGAAAAGATGACGAGCGCATCACAGGCTCAGTTGTTCATAAGGCTATATTTGGTGCTCTTGCTGTTTCGAAGTGTTATGCTTTTGTTTTATTTTGCTATTATTTTTGCCCCATTTTTAAATGAAAATATTTACAAAGAAAGTAAGAGGAAGAAGAGTATTACCCCTCCACCATTTCCTCCTCTTGTCACCCAAACACAGTTCAATTCTTTAGTCAGTAAGTAACCAGCCTTTTAAAACCTCCTTATTTCATTTTGCTAAGTGTTGCATACATTCATTATGTGTTTTCATTGTTTATTATTTTCACAGTATATGGCCATCCCAGCGAAGAAGGAAGCAAAATTATTGTCCGAAACTCGATATACACAACCGAGTCTAATGTGTGTTTAACAAGTAGGTTTTTGGTGTTTTAGATGCTTTATCTTATGCAGAAATATATGTTGGACTAAAATATAGGTGCTTAAAAGTATCTCTGTCTTATTAACGGATGTCAGATGGCCTGGGATGCATTATGATTTTTCCAAGTAAAAATGTTGGAATATACGTATCTGCTATCCAGACATTCGCACATTCAGTAACAGATAATGATCGTGTATATTTTCAAATGTTCCTTCTAGTTCTATTGGTCCGTATGAGTTTTCGTTAATTTTGTGGTTCACAGGAAATTTTACGTCCCCACCTCCCCAGCAATATTTTCTACACACACCCATAATTAGAGGTACCAATATGTATTTATTTATTTCCATGAACATCAGGGTCAACCACAATTTCTTCAACATTTTAATACAATAACTATTTAACAAATTGTTCAATGCCTCCCTATGAGTCAGTCTATATATACACAGGGTGGTGCAGGGAAATGGGAATTTTGGAACTAGGTTTTGGGGACCCTGGGGTTTCGGTAGTCGTTTGGGACCAATGTGAACTCATTTAGAACCCCTTGCCATTAGTTATAATGGAGCAGCGGAGTGGTGCGCAACGCGCATTTGTTGTGAAAGCCTTTTATAAGAATGGTGATAACGTGCCTGCTGCACAAAGGGAATTTCACCGCCATTACCAGTCGTCTACTCATGCGATTATGACATGGGTGCGTAACTTCTAAGAAACGGATTCAGCCTTAAAGAAGTCCCCAGGTGGAGCCACTTCCCATACCGCCTGACAATCGATGGCAGCTATTCAATGATTGTTTAGAAGGCACATCATTTCAAGCAAAGGTGACATTCCATGGCGTCCGAGATCCCCAGATCTCAATGTTTGTGATTTTTTTCTGTGGGGACATTTTAAAAACCAAGTGTACTGCACACATCCTGCAACCATTGCTAAACTAAAATGGAGGACTGAAGAGGAAATCGCTGGCATTCCTCTTGACATGTTACATCAAGCAATGCAGAATTTCCACAACAATGACTGACAAAATATATTTGAAATGAATAAGGATGCAGGTCAGAGGACAGAGCCTAGAAGAGTGGAGCGGGTACAGGATCTGGGGAGTTGTTGCCTGGACAGTAAGAGACAGCAGCCTGTGTGATGACAACTTCAGAGTGAATAGCAATTAAAGAGAGTGAATGTCTGAAGGTAGATAGCTCTGAAGGAGTGGCTCACAAAGCTGCATTTAAAGGCACATGCAGTTGGTTACAGCATGGGTGTGTAAAAAAAAGAAAAAAGAAGTCCCCAGGAGAAGCCTCTTCACATACCACCCAACAATTGATGGCAGCTATTCGACGATTGTTTGGAAGGTACATCATTTCACGCAATGGTGACATTCCATGGCCTCTGAGATCCCCAGATCTCACTGTTTGTGATTTTTTTCTGTAGGGACATCTTAAATGCCAAGTGTACCACACACGTCCTGTAACCATTGCTGAACTAAAATGGAAGATTGAAGAGGAGATAGCTGGCATTCCCCTTGACATGTTACGTCGAGCAATGCAGAATTTTCACAACAGGCTGTCAGCATGTATACGGAGAAATGGACAGCACCTTCATGATGTTTTCTTCAAAATACAGTGATCCCTCCTCGACCGTGGGGGTTGCGTTCCAGAGCCCCCCACGACATGTGAAAATCCGCGAAGTAGAAACCATATGTTTGTATGGTTATTTTTATATATTTTAAGACCTTATAAACTCTCCCACACTAATAACATTATTAGAGCCCTCTAGACATGAAATAACACCCTTTAGTCAAAAGTTTAAACTGTGTTCCATGACACAGAGACGACAGTTCTTTCTCACAATTAAAAGAATGCAAACATATCTTCTCTTCAAAGGAATGCATGTCAGGAGCAGAGAATGTCAGAGAAAGAGAGAGAGAGAGAAAAGCAAACAATCAAAAAATCAATACGTGCTGTTGGGCTTTTAAGTATGCCGAAGCACCGCGATAAAGCGGCGCAAAGAAGGGAGCAATGTGAAGGTAGTCTTTCAGCATTTTTTAGAGAAGCGTCCGTATCCTCTAGGCAAACAGCCCCTCTGCTCACACCCCGTCCGTCAGGAGCAGAGAATGTCAGAGAGAGTGAGAGAGACAGAGACAAGCAAACAATCAAGCGCGGAGAGGGAAGCATATCGTATATCATTGAGGAGTTTTATTTAATACATAATACGTGCTCTGATTGGGTAGCTTCTAAGCCATCCGCCAATAGCGTCCCTTGTATGAAATCAATTGGGCAAACAAACTGAGGAAGCATGTACCATAAATTAAAAGACCCATTGTCCGCAGAAATCCGCGAACCAGCGAAAAATCTGTGATATATATTTAGATATGCTTACATTTAAAATCCGCGAAAGTCGAAGCGTATAGCGAGGGATCACTGTATAAAATTAATGTTGAATGAATATTGATCATTAACTGCATATCCTGTAAAATACATTTTATCATTAAATGTATTTTTGTAATGTGTTTATTCATGCATTGAACGTCAATTGAAAATTTCCTGTTTCCCTGCACCACCCTGTATAAAATGCTAAGCATTGTGTCTGTCCGTCACACAATCACTCGTGTACTACTAAGGCTACAATCTTAATCTTGGTCTCAATTGAAAGTTTATGACAGGGTACTTGCTGAATGGCCTGTTTTTGTCAAAATGTTTCCATTGTTTTAATTTGTTTTGACTGCTGATGGAGTTGTGTGTATGCATTGGAGCAGAAGAAAGAAAGATATTTTACAATACATTTTTACATCTTTTATCATTTTGTATTTTCACAGCACACTTACCAGACAAATTCGTCCAATCCTGGAATGAGCCACCGGACTCTGACCTGCATCCGAAGACTTTTCTCGGAAGAAAAAATAGAGTTTGTCATCATTCCTCTCTGCGCTGTCTGGGATTAACTGAGCATGAACAAACTGTGGATCTGTGAGGAACAAAACACAAGACTTTAGGAGACGTACATGTCCAAAGGTGGCAGGTGTGATGCCAGCAGGAATACTGGATGATTTGCTATATGGTGTTTCATTTCCAAAAAATAAACGAGTGGTCAGGTGAAAGAAAGAAGTAATATTTTGGGTTAACTAATAACTAATACACCACTGTGCTATATCTCTATAGAATTATTTTGTTGGACCTATTTTTTTTTTCAATTCAGGGTCCTTTAGATTCACGGGCTAGAGATCTTTCTCTTCTCAGTGTCTGTGACGAGACCTGGTCAGCCTTGGAGTGGATACCTCATCACATGTTTTCAGGGGCTTTTTATCCAAATGAAATTGTCATCACTTGACAACAAACACGTTCCCTTCAAAAATGGAGGTGACCTACAACAGTTGGAATTTGGACTTAAAAACATCCCGTATACCATATGGGTAATGGATACGTTACATTATTAGGATAGGTGTCATGTCAGGTGTGGCCAGGATGGGTGTGTATGGGAGTACAAAGGGAAGTCTGTCTGTTTCCATCACAGTGCATCTTGTGCATCAGACATTTTAAACCTTGCATCCTTCTTTCTTTGTGTGACTTGTTACCTTTGTTTATTGGGCGTTTCCCACCTTCTTGTAGATGCGAGATGACATTACTCCCAAGCATAGATGACAGGTGTTTCATCATTTTATAAATGTAGAGATGTTTCTCTCTTGATTTTCCAAATTGTTTTACATTTATTTTGCAATTCACTTTTTGAAACTGTTTTTTCGTAATTACTTTACACTGTACAGGGCTCATAAGTGGAATGGTGCTTAATAAGAACTGAATATACAGTATGCACTGTCTAACACACGAGAGGAAAGGAAAAGATGTGACACAATTATTAGCATTTCTTACCACCTTGTCCATAGAGCGGAGGAAGAGACAGACTGATGCACCCTAATGTCACTTCCACCAATTCCACAGGGGTACCGACTGTTGCAGTCTGACTGGTATTTAAGAACCGCTTCCACTGGAAGTCGATGTTCATTCATGGACTAGCTTTGACAGGCGATGGGAGCTCTCATTACAAAGCGCTTTTTGCCTCATCTGAACAGTCAAATTTATGTTACGGACCAATGCACCATGGGATTTCAGGTCATTTTGAGTTATCTTTTGACTCAACAATCTTTACATAGACAGATAGGTATGAAAGGCACTATATAATAGATAGATAGAAATTTGTAGTATAGTAGGCAGGAATAGATAGATAGATAGATAAATAGATAGATAGATAGATAGATAGATAGATAGATAGATAGATAGATAGATAGATATGAAAGGCACTATATAATAGATAGATAGATAGATAGATAGATAGATAGATATGAAAGGCACTATATAATAGATTGATAGATAGATAGATAGATAGATTGATAGATAGATAGATAGATAGATAGATAGATAGATAGATATGAAAGGCACTATATAATAGATAGATAGATAGATAGATAGAAAGATAGATATGAAAGGCACTATATAATAGATAGCTAGATATGAAAGGCACTATATAATAGATAGATAGATAGATAGATATGAAAGGCACTATATAATAGATAGATAGATAGATATCCTCTAAGTTGTTTAATCCAATTCAGAGTCATGCACAACAAGAACCTGCCCTGTTGGCCCTGAGCCTAAGGCCAGGTGCCAGTCCCTCAAAGGGCACACACTCAGACATACATGCCCATCCTGGCCACACCTGTCAGTGTGATACGGGACAAAATCTGGATGACTTTGAGAAACGCTGTGGCCTTCAAACATAGTTTTCTGGAACTCTGACTTTACAGCTTTACACGTTTAACGTTATTTTACTTTTTAAAAGGTTATTAGAACTCCTAATTTTGGTAATATAAGTTGGCAGTGATAGTGAGAACATTAAGATAAGACTAAACTAATTATTCAGATCATAGGTTATTAAGTTAGGGGTTTCAGATTTGATGTTTGAATTTGGATAATGTAGAGTCCCAATAGCACTCAATGCGAATAGGTCGCTCACGTCTTGCGGAGTGTCTTACGAAGATTCGTGGCGGCAAATATGGGGTCTTGAAGACACAAAGGAGATAAAATTGGGTTGCAAGGAAAAAAAGTTTAAGAATCACTAATTTAGATATGCATAACATGAATAACAATCTTTGTAAGAAAACAAATGTGGCATTAATTATAAATTACTCTTAAACAAAGACTGAAAGGATTAAAAAGTGAGAAATGTGCTATTTGGCATTTACATTTTAAAGATAAATAGACCGCCTTAAAATGAAAGATAATCATAGGTTAGAGTTTTTTTTTTCTTTTAAATTACAGTGGAACAGAGCACTATTCATATGTAACAAGTAAATGGAATTTGAAGACTTTTTTTTTTTGTTTGGAGACAGGCAAGAACTGTTATATAAAGGTAATGATGCAATCTTTAAAATATGCTGCATTTTAGAAAAGCAGTGTGTGACCCAAAGGTATACCAAGACACAGACAGGAAAAAAAAGAAGAAGAAGTGATCTGTTGGTCAGGCAGGGTGAGATAGCACACAGCCAAGTAACCTTGAATGTCTTTTCCGAGACGGCATTAGGCTGTGTTCCCAGCACGGATTAATTAATGGCTCACTGGTTGGCTTAGGCGCCATGAGTGTTGAGAGGCCAAGGGTTTGATCTGCGGCCAGGGCTCACTCAAACAGGATACCAGAGAAACGGAGCATCCACCTGTCTACACGACTGAAAAGCTAGGATTGATTAGATAAAACTCAGAATGAAGAAGTGCTGTGCAGCTTCAACTCTTGGACTGAATTTTAATAGAAACCCCAAAAAAGCACCAAATTTGAAATGAATGCCCACATATTATGCTTCTACAGCATTCCTCTATTGACACAATAATTTTTAGCTGGACATTAAACTGTTAAGTCAGCCAAATAACTCTTCAGCTGACTGATTTAATGCCTTTGACAATTTAAAAGAACCCTGGGATACACTGGGCAGTATTTCACTTAGAGTGTAAAAGGTAATCAGTGACTCGAAGTACAAACCCAGTGACCTGAACGCTCTACTAGATTTTAAAATAACAGAGATGCTTCTCTTACTCTGAGGCCAGCTCTGGCATCGTTGATCCCACATCTCAAATGCACCTTGAAAATCCATGTTGGGAGCATAAGGAGCTTTCCTGATAACACCTATGTATCCATTTTTAATGCTGTGATCAGGGTCACAAAGAGGCAGGAGTGAACAATGCCAGTACATTGCAGGGCACACTCAAACACACTCACACTCAGTTAAGGGCCATCTTAAAGATTCCAGAATACTGTAGCGGACGGCTGAGGATTCTGCCCATCCAGGACATCTGGAAGGACCAGGAGAGGAACAATACCTCTCCTGGGACAAGAAAGGGCAGCCGCCCCAGTCTGCATTGGGGCCACAGGATCAGAGCTTAGAAGCTCAACCCTGTTGGGGCCCGTGGCGACCGCCAGGGGGCGCCCTGATGATTACAGAGCCTTGGACTGCAGCACTTCCGCCACACCTGGAGCACATCCGAGGGCATTATAGAAGGGGCCACCTCACTCCATTAGTTGAGCCGGAGTCGGGAGGAAAAGGACGGAGCTTGCGAGGTGGCAGAAGAATTGAGAGAATAAAGAGAAGAAGGGACTGTGAGCAACTTGTGGCTTTTTAGGGGAATGTGCGGTGTTGTAAAGACGGAAAGGAAATTCAACCTGTGGGTTTTCGGACATCCGTGGTCTATCTGTCTGTGTTCAAGGGCTGAAACTATTTAGGGTGGGCTTTTTTTGTGTGTGGAAAACCTCTGCAGATTTGAGAACATGCAGAATCTATGCAGGCTGGGACACCAACTCAGGACTCTTTTCCGAGCCGGCCAAGATTTAAAACACAGAGGGGTCCTTAAGACTTCCTATACCCTTTATTAACCCATTGCACCCACTAAAAGTATGATGGTCAATTTGCGGGTGACAATATCCATACTTTGTAAAAACATGTTACAGTGTTTCACCCCATGATGGACTGGCGCCCTGTCTAGGGTGTGTTCCTGCCTTGAGCCCTATGCTAGTTGGGATGGACCCCAGCCCTCCTGCGTGACCCTGGACTGGATTCAACGGATTAGAAAATTACTTGACGTATTGCAATATTATAACTTACTTAATGATTGCTTTTGGGTTTGTCAGAAGGTATTCTCAAATACAGATTTAGAAGGAGGTCACTGTTGGTGGGATTTCATTTAACGTTAAGCTGTGTGATTCTAAAAATGAGGGGCTTCTGCCTTGCGTGCTCTTTACCAACTAGAGCTACAGCGCCAGTTTGTGAAAGGAAGCGTTTGTTGTCAGCTGGTTCATGGTGTGCAATTAACTTAATCCATGTAATGAAATAGTAATTTTATCTAATGACATTTGTAGCACTCAAGAAAATGCTAAGATTCACAACATGCAATGATGGTGGGTGATTTGTTTATTTTATTGTTGGGACCCCAAGAACACACCCAGCCTGAACCCAGCACGCACACATTCACACACAGAGACACTGATTAGCGGCTCACTGAATTGATAAATAAAGAATATATTACTAATGAAGAGAAAAAACACAATATTGTATAAAAATGGTACGCAATAGCCCTCGCCAGTTCCCCGATGGCATTAACTGTTTACATACACTACTCAGTAAACAATTAGCACTAACAACTCAGTCCAGCACAGTCCAGTACAGCTGAAGCAGATGACGATGGAATGGGGAATGAAAATCCCAGTGAACAGACCTCTGAAGGAAATGTAGAGTTTTGTCCTACCAGTTCCCCGTTACAGAATGAAGATTTGATGTGATTGGTTGTGGTCTCCAGATGAAGACACAGACAATCAAGACAAAACCACACGGACAAGCAGGCACAGGACAGCACATACATCCAGGAGAAACTGTAAGCCACGGTAGCTGAAGTTATGTGTGTGATGCATAAACACAATTACAGACTGTGGATCGTGATCCCCTTGCCATCTCTCTGGCTCCTTTTTTAAAGATCCACCTTAATTAATCTTCTTCCCAGCAACCCCTGTGTTATCCAAATCTACCCAATAACGTAATAGCGCTGGGGCTGCTGGGAGTTGTAGGCAATTTGAAGTGGTTTTGCTACAAGTTTCAATTATCAAACTGAAATTGCAATTGAAAATTTCACTGCTGTTGTGCTGCATGTTGTGAAAAATGACCGTTTGTAATATTTGTTTCCACAAATGTTTTTCCAAGTTATTTTATTTTTTTTTATACATACAGAATTTAATTACTACTACAGAATTTTAATACCATCTTGATTTTCGCTATTAACGTGACCTGTCTTATGGATCAGCCATACCTGTGAGACCATAAAACGTGATGTATAAATATTGAGATGTTCGCACTTTCAGTTATCGCTCTCTGGATGCAAAATCTCTCATTGTCCTTAGTGCTAGTCAGTTTTATCTTTAAGTAGGCCCTAGCGTCAGGTTTGTTACTCTGATTTCTGACTTGTGGATTGTGGACTTTGGGAGAGAACAGAAGAGGCTCAACCACCCCCAGGAAGAAGAACCTTTTTCTCTCAAGTTCAGAGTCCTTTAAATGGCTTTTGTCAAACTCCAAGCAGGTTGTCATAAACCTTTTACTGAAGAGAGGCTTCGATCTTCTCAGGATTAGGGCTGAATCTCGAGGTCTTTCCTATTATGGAAGCCATATTGCATACCTATGTTAAGGTTGTGTCCCGTGTTTCTAGGGGCGTGGTCTTCAGAGTCGTGACCTCGAATTAATCAGCAGACAGAATAAAGGTCAGCATTTGCATTGAGCCGAGGCTGATACGCAGATAAAACCTTTTGAACTCACTTTGTGATTATTGTCATGTCTTGCCTGGTTTGCAGCTTGCCTGAATATTGGTTATTTTTCCCTTTCGTCTGGGTTTCGGTTGCTTTGTTTTATTTTATTTGAAATTATTTTTCTTTTTACATGATTTAACTCAAGATATTAGTCATCTGTTTCCTGCCGAGTCAGGACACACCTATCCACTCTACCATAAACAACTGACTGATGGAGCGATGCTGATCTTTCCAATAGGTTATCCCATCTTAGCAAAGGACTTGTAAAGTTCTGTTAGAGTGACTATTGGGGTCTCAGTCAAAGCCCATCTTGCCAGGTTACTCAGGTTGGCCAGATTGCCAACTCTAGGATGAGTCCTGGTGGTTCCAAACTTCATTTATTTCAGAATTATTGATGCCTTTGTGCTCCAATGAACATTTGAGGCTTTAGAAATAGTTGTATACTCTTAACTGATCTATGCATCATCACAGTTTGATCATGGAGGTCTACAGCAGTACAGGGCCACAGTGGATGCAGGTTTTCATTCTAACCATCCATCCATCCATCCATCCACCCTCTTCCGCTTATCTGAGACCGGGTCGTGGGGGCAACAGCTTGAGCAGAGATACCCTGACTTCCCTCTCCCCGGCCACTTCTTCTAGCTCTGCCGGGGGAATCCCGAGGTGTTCCCAGGCCAGCCGAGAGGCATAGTCCCTCCAGCGTGTCCTGGGTCTTTCCCGGGACCTCCTTCCAGTTGGACGTGCCTGGAACACCTCACCAGGGAAGCGTCCAGGAGGCATCCTGATCAGATGCCTGAGCCACCTCATCTGACTCCTCTCGATGCGGAGGAGCAGCGGCTCTACTCTGAGCCCCTCCCGGATGACTGAGCTTCTCACCCTATCTTTAAAGGAAAGCCCAGAAACTCTGCAGAGGAAACTCATTTCAGCCGTTTGTATTCGCGATCTCGTTCTTTCAGTCACTACCCATAGCTCATGACCATAGGTGAGGGTAGGAGCGTAGATCGACTGGTAAATTGAGAGCTTTGCCTTATGGCTCATCTCTTTATTCATTACGACAGACCGATGCAGAGCCCGCATCACTGTGGACACCGCACCGATCCGCCTGTCGATCTCACGTTCCATTATTCCCTAACTCATGAACAAGACCCTGAGATACTTGAACTCCTCCACTGGGGGCAGGATCTCGCTACCAACCCTGAGGGGGCACTCCACCCTTTTCTGGCTGAGGTCTATGGTCTTGGATTTGGAGGTGCTGATTCCCATCCCAGCCGCTTCACACTCAGCTGCGAACCGATATAGAGAGAGATGAAGATCACGGCCTGATGAAGCAAACAGGACAACATCATCTGCAAAAAGCAGTGACCCAATCCTGAGGCCACCAAACCAGACCCCTCAACACCCTGGCTGCGCCTAGAAATTCTGTCCATAAAAGTTATGAACAGAATCGGTGACAAAGGGCAGCCCTGGTGGAGTCCAACTCTCACTGGAAACGGGCTCGACTTACTGCCGGCAATGCGGACCAAGCTCTGACACCGATCATACAGGGACCAAACAGCCCTTATCAGGGGGTTTGGTACCCCATACTCTCGGAGTACCCCCCACAGGATTCCCAGAGGGACACGGTTGAACACCTTTTCCAAGTCCACAAAACACATGTAGACTGGTTGGACAAACTCCCATGCACCCTCCAGGACTCTGCTAAGGGTGTAGAGCTGGTCCACTGTTCCGCGACCAGGACGAAAACCACACTGTTCCTCCTGAATCTGAGGTTCGACTATCTGATGGACCCTACTCTCCAGGACCCCCGAATAGACTTTCCCAGGGAGGCTGAGGAGTGTGATCCCTCTGTAGTTGAAACACACCCTCCGGTCCCCCTCTTCATTCTAACCCTTTTCTTAATTAGTGACCTGTTTTTGCTGCTAATTAACTTCTTTTGAATTCATTTTAATTGAGTTGCTCTTGAAGAGTCCGACCACTTAAGGTATAAATTAAACCAAAACACGACCTGTGTTCATCATACAATATCTGAAAATAAAGAAAGATGAAGGTCTCAGGAATGCTGATCTACTCAGGTCCCCAAAACATTTTCACAGTGCTCTTAGAAAAGAGAAAATCAACAATTTCAGAAATGTCTGCTATTGCACAATGAGAGCAGCAACAAGCCACCGAATTAAAGAACGGGTTGAATGAGCGACAAGAATCGGCTCCTAATTCAGCAACTGGTTAGAATTTGAGGCCCTCACTTAGTTGGTCTTCTGTTGGCTCGCTAACGTCACATTTCATTTCTGTTTGGGTGCCATTTTAGGAAAGAAATGAAGCAATTCAGAGGAACGATAAAGAAATTCAGGGGAACAAATCTTAAAAAAACAAGGCAATTAAAATAAAAGGAAAAGGAGTTAATTAGCAGCAAAAACTGCTCACCAATTAAGAAAAGGGTGAGAATGAAATCCTGCAGCCACTGCAGCTTTCCTGGACCGGAGTTTGAGACCAGTGATCTACAGAGAATTCTTTGGATTTCATGGCTTGGTTTTGCAGTGTGAATTATGGGATGTTCTATAGACAGGTACTGTATATGTGTGTGTCTTTGTAATGGATATATCCAGTCAATTCAGTTTGCCACAGGTGGACTCCAATCCATTTCTAGTCACGTCTCAAAAGAGAATTAAAGCAAACAGGACATACCTGAGCACAAGTTGTAATGGTCTGAATACTTCTAGGAATGAGAGATTTCAGAAACACGCACACCTTTCTGAAAACGATCATTTTGTCATTATGGGTTATTGAGTGTAGATTGAGGGGCATAAAAATGGTTCATTTCTTCACGTAAGGATAAATCCATAACACATTGAAGTGTGTAGAAATTGAAGGGGCCTGAATACTTTCTGAACTCACCGTGCATATTCAATAAATCATCTTCTGAGAGAAAAGAAGAAAAGATAAAACTAACAGAAGCAAGAGATGCAATAATATATGGTAAACTAGCACAGCTTTAGGCAGTGAAAATGTTTAAAGTTAGCGCTTTTTAAGGAGGCTGTTGATAAAACACTGCCTTATACCGCAAGTCTCCCTCACACTGGTACGCCACATCTTTATTCATACCGTTAAGCCATCGGGAGTTGTACTGGTCGGTCCTCATAGCCGTCTGCTTCCCCATCGTACGGAAAATCGCTGCATCTGTTCCCATGAAGTCGATGTACACACCAGCGTAGAGTTCTCCATCTGCCGAGAGAAACAGAGAGAGACGGTCAGATCTGCGGAATTTTGACTTCCATGGCCAAATCTGTGGGGTAGCTTTGTCTGTTTTCTTCTGAACTACAACTAAAGGCCAACCATATCTGGTTGCATAAGAGCTTTTTTGGAAGACACTGCGCTTATCCTCATCTTCACATCATTCTCTTTAAGGGCTGTATCAGTTTTAGATTTACACACCACAGGCATTACATTTTTTTTTTTTTAATTTAATTTTGACTGGCAGATAGGATTGAGGTAGCGATACTTAAAACATGGCGGAACAAATCAAGGCTTTGTTTTCAGCACACACCTTTATTTAATTTGGAGCGGAGAGCTATAAGTAGATCCATCTGGTCACTCATAGACCAGCACTAGGTTCAACTTAATATCCTTAAACCATGTAAAATAACCTTGAAAATCCTGACTACATGAATTTATCTGGTTATTGCCGCAGGGCATATGTTCCATATACATCACACAACAGGATACCTTCACTTTGAATGGCTTGGAAAATCTGCAATTTTATCATTATTATTTTTTTTTTTTTGCCCTGTGGTAGATTCGTGTCCTGCCATGTGAACGGTGGCCTGCAAAGCCATTCCGAAAACATTTAAAAAACGCTGACTCATTAGAGACTGATGGCCTCATACCACAATTCTAATCAAATTAACTCACGTCGCTGCTCGGGGCTTAAGGCAGTTCAGACCTCTGGGGCTGCCAAGTTTCCAGTGTGACACCATCCACCAAAGGGGTTGGCGAGGTATGGCAGAGCAGATTTACCGGGAATGAGATGGTCAGCAGCAGATGACGGCAACGCTTCAGTTAACCCACTCCATTAAGTGAGGAAGGCGGCTTCTGGGTTGGAGCAGACGAGACGTGCGGACGTCCAAACGTCAGCATTTTCAAAACGGCCAAAATAGGAAGCAAAGGGACAGAAGCTGCCACCACACGGTGTCTTCAGCAAGTGTTTCTGTTATTGTGGATTAAAGACTTCATTCAGTAATGCAAAGAGGACCAGCTGTGCCAGAAAGGGTATCTGCCTTACAGAGGGGGCATCTGTGCGTCGGCAGGGACATTCTTCACAAAGCCTGGCAATTTGATGCACTGGAGCGGCCTGTTTGAAAACCAGCTGGGTAACCGTGAGAATGTTTACATAAAGGAGGGCTCAGAGAAGAGCTGCCGGTGTCTCAACATGAGTAATCTTTTACAAAACTTCATTTCAGAAGCGCTCTGATGTTACACTGCTCAGTGTCTCCCCAGCTAATCCTGCCATTGATGCTGATTAGTGCAGAAGGGTGGCAAATTTGTTCTTAACCCTACTCATTAGTTCAGCTCGAGTTAGCTGGAACAAGACGAAACGACGTTAGGTGGGCAGCAAACGCGAGATGATTCTGACAAATTGCTGGCCAAAGTATGAAGTTTAAGACAATCAGACGCATATTTCCACTTGTAATGAGTGCAACTTACTACGTGTAAGCGTGATAAATAAAACACAGCACTGAATTATAATGGGCGATGGTGACAGCTACTGGGACAGACGTCATGACACTCTACCGTTAGGAGATGGCAGTGTGGCATGTCGACACATGGGCACGATGACAGCTTTTGTGCTATTCATATTTACTAGTGAAACACTTGGACTTGGGTTTGGCCTGTCACACACGTGTGCATGGGAGGCAGCTGAAGGGCTTAGAGAGGACTGATTATACATCAACGCCAACGCTCTTTCTGAGTTCTCCACAGGTCTTTCCCGGGAAATCCCACCAGGAGCCGACACTTCGAAGAGGGACACATCCCTTCCGGTTCCGGCACCGAGGACGACGTCACTTCCGGTTCCGGCACCGAGGACGACGTCACTTCCGGTTCCAGCACAGAGGACGACATCACTTCCGCCCTCCGTCCTATAAAGCCTCCTGCCTTTGCTCTGGCAGGCAGTTCTGTTTTGGACTCTGTTGAGTAAACTTGACTGTGATGAATCGGTTACTTTTGCAGCCAGGAAACCGGATTAAACGGGTGGCTGCCCCAAACCTTGCCATGCCTCATGTCTCTTCTTCTTACAGGCCCGAACATTTGTGCATGGATCAAACTACTGTATACCAGTCCAGAAGCTTCAGTCTGTATTAACAACATCATTTCAGACTTCTTCAAACTAGAGCATGGTACTAGACAAGGATGCCTCTTGTCACCACCAGAGTATAGTGGGAAAAGGATCTCTTACTTAGCATTTCAGAAATGGAGTGGAAGGCAGCCATGCACAGAATTTACTTGAACTCCATATGCACAAAACATACAATTATCCATCCCGCTATATCCTAACTACAGGGTCACAGGGGTCTGCTGGAATCCAGCCAACACAGGAAACAAACCACAGGTAGGGCGTCACACACACGCCAGGGACAATTTAGAATCGCCAATGCACCTAACCTGCATGTCTTTGTACTGTGGGAGGAAACCCACACAGACACGGGGAGAACACGCAAACTCCACACAGGGCGGACCTGGGAAGCGAACCCGGGTCTCCTAACTGCGAGGCAGCAGCACTACCCACTGAGCCACCATGCCACCCCAAACATACAATTATTCAACTTAAAATCTTTTATCGAGCACATCTGTCTCGTTTTAAAATTGTCCAAAATGTTTCCAGGGCAAGATCCAAACTGCGAACGTTGCAATCGAGCTCCAGCCTCACTGGGTGCCACATGTTTTGGGCCTGCAGCAAATTAACATCTTTCTGGATAAACAGGATTGGCCACTGTAATAAAATAAAAAAAAAAAAACTTCATAATGTCCAGTGTGGTGTTGAGGTGTCACAAGTTGCATGGCTGCACTTGGACTTCAATCCGGGTGGTTCGCCGTGCGGTGGGTGCGGCAAAGCGCTGTAATCAGCACATGCTCTCAATCTCCTCGTCCTGGACAAAAAAATTTGAAATGCCTATCAGACAGCCTTGGCGTCACAATCCCTCCTAATCCACTAACAGCTGTTTTTGGTGGACTCCCAGGGGGGCTTAAAGTGGAGAAGGACAAACAAACTGGAATGGCCTTCACTACACTATTGGCACGTAGACTTGTCTTGCTCAACTGGAAGAATCCTAACCCACCTCTTTTAAGTCAGCGGGTAACTGATATTGCATACTACTTGAAATTGGAAAAAAAAATCAAATTCTCACTTTGAGGATCTGTTCAAAACTTTTTTTTAAAACCTGGCAGAACCTAATCAATAAAATTTTAGAATAAGCATTTATATTGGGGGAAAAGACTCCTTTCCCTCTTTACTACTCTTGACAGTTTCGCTCTGGCTGTTGGCCTTCCTCTCTTTCTCATGGGTGAGGGTTGATTTGAATTTAATTTTGCTAAGTTTTGACTTGATTGTATGGAATGTTACTTTTTAGTTACTTTTTTCCGGTCCCCTAGAAGTGATAATATATTTTAATACTGATGGCACAAAGTAAGCGGAACTTTACTGTTTTGGCAAATCGTTCTTTTTGTTTTCAACCTGAGAAAAATCCAGCTTCACAGCGATCACTTCTCTGATGTAACTTTCCTAAGTAGAGGTCTTCAAAAAACAACACACAAAAAAAAAATAAATCGTTGTAAGGATGTAAAAGTAAGGCCTACTGTGCTCGGAAGTTTCCACTAATTGACGATCTTTCCAATTGTTGCTGTGCACTTCTGTCTCTCGTTCTCATTCATGCATTTAGTATCCTGAAAGTTGTCTTGCGTGTGTATAGGTCATTGTGTTTGTCTGCTGCTCAATTGCTCTACCATATATTCAGGATCACTTCTCACTTCTCAGTTTGGTTCAGGGTCTTGTTTCCTTATGGGAGAGACTTGTGGGATCTGAGAAAAGGCTAAATATAAAGGACAGTAAACTCTCAGCATCGGGTGGCGCGGTGGGTAGCGCTGCTGCCTCGCAGTTAGGAGACCTGGGTTCGCTTCCTTATATGGAGTCTGCGTGGGTTTCCTCCCACAGTCCAAAGACATGCAGGTTAGGTGCATTGGCGATCCTAAATTGTGCTTTGTGTGTGCCCTGCCCAGGGATTTGCTCCTGCCTTGTGCCCTGTGCTGGGATTGGATCCAGCAGACCCCCCTGTGTTAGGATATAGTGGGACGACTAACTGATGATTCTTAGCATCACAGTGTGCTGTTGTGGTTTAGGTTGTGAGTTCAAATCCCACTACTGACACCATTTGGCCATGAGCAAGTCATTTGACCTCTCTGTGCTCCAATTGGAAAACTAAAAGAAATGGAATAAGTGTTGTAAGTCACTTTGGATAAAGGCATCAGCCAAATAAGTGAAAGTGAATTATTGGCTTGAACTGATTCGTCTTTGTCCTTCTTCTATTCTGTATCCCACACCCGGCACTCAGCACATCACATTGCTCTTATTCATCTTCTTCCTATAATGGTGTTTTTTGGCTTTCGATTAAGACCAAGATCAAGGTTCCAGTTCCAGTATGCATGACAGATGTTCAGACCTTAGCATTTTTTATATATAGACTTAGCCCTGCTACCCATCTAAGACGGACTTAAATCAAAGTAATCAACGTAGACCTCAGTGTTGACGTTTGCAATGCACCATCTTTTGGAATTTGGTAAAAAGGACAAAACAGGGCCTTGCTCAAGTCACTTCTGGCATTTATGGGATTGAAACCGGCAACATGCCGATTGCCAGTGCAGATCCCTAGCCTCAGAGCCACCACTCTGTCCTTTAGATGCATCACTGCTGAATCAACAATGGCGAAAGTGCAACATTTGAATGATAACTGGAAAGAGTTTGACCGATTTTCTACCTTGTAAGATAAGTTTGTTTCGATGGAATCATTCCAGCAGCACACTTGCTTCCTACTTTATAAGATCTGGTGCAAGGAAAAAAAAAAAAAAGTCTCTAGTTGTTGGGGAGAGAGTTCAGGCTCAGCAATCAGCTTCCGTCCCTCCAACCAAGAGGCCAATAGGAGACTGAAAAGGCAGGGGATGAAGCTGCTGGACGTAATCACAGCAAATGATGAAAAAAAAAGGCTCCTTGAATATTTATAGCAGACAGGATTAATTGGCCCTGTGACCAAATGACCTTTCCCTCAAAAATCCTCGTCTTAAATAGACAATTGATACCATATCAAATTTACTGGTTCATGCCAGGGAGTACATGCTCGTAATAGTTCAAGTTATGAAAATGTGCAAAGAATGAAAGCAGGATCTGTCAGATGAAACAAGAGCACATACTGATTAAGGCGGACACGCTGTTGAGTTTGGGGTCATAGGAACACTTCCCTTTCCCAGATTCCACTTTTCCTGGCTCCAAGTAGAAGATGTATTCCTGGGGGGGGGAAAAAAAACA
This sequence comes from Polypterus senegalus, assembly GCF_016835505.1. NCBI lineage: Eukaryota > Metazoa > Chordata > Cladistia > Polypteriformes > Polypteridae > Polypterus > Polypterus senegalus. The sequence continues at coordinate 16,885,654 of NC_053165.1, read as the reverse complement.
GATATCAAAGAATAGCTGACGAATATTTTCATACTTCTAGCATAAATAGCATTATTTGTTTTTAATTAACTAATTTAATGTTATGTGAAGAAAGAGTTTCACAGATAATGCGTTATTCTTTTCATTCTGCTTCCATTACAGTCCCATGATATGTGATACACAGGGCACAGCCCTAGGACTGCGCAGCCAGCCTACTGCCCGCTTATCACTGATCTCTTCTCAGGGTCAAAGCTGTTTCGTTGGAGGTGAGGGGAATACTTATGATAGCTAAGAATTCTTTTGTTATCTGTCAAAGGAAATCTGTCCGTTTGAATGATGCTTCTAGAGCTGCCTCTTTGTTAATTAATGCTAACAGTAATTACTGTTGCCATTCAGAAAAGAATTTTGCAATTATATAACATTACATTTTTTTCATTGGAAGTATGATAACACAGCATGAAGTAAAACAGCGTTTCTCAACCTTTAAGTATTTGCGACTCGAGTTTTCATAACAGTTTTAATCGCGCCCCCCTAATGTTTCTTTGCAACCCTAATAAAATGTAGTCCTATATTTTTGCTGCCGATACACCGCTACAAGTTTTATTATACAGTGGAACCTCGGTTTACGAGTAACTTGGTTTACGAGTGTTTTGCAAGACGAGCAAAAATTTTTAATAAATTTTGACTTGATAAACGAGCGAAGTCTTGCAATACGAGTAGTATGGATACACTTTGACTGCTGAGCGTCATGTGATCACAACTGAGCTGATGGTGGTTCTCTCTCTCTCTCCTTATCTCGCTCGCTCGCCCAGTGCGTCTTTTTCTCTCTCTCTCCTTATCTTGCTCGCTCGCTCATCGCGTCTTTTTCTCTCTCTCCTTATCTCGCTCGCTCGCCCAGTGCGTCTTTTTCTCTCTCTTCTTATCTCGCTCGCCCAGCGCCTCTCTCTGTTTACTACAGCATTGTGACTGTGTGTGTGTGCTTTGTGAAGTGCGAGTCCTCATCTTGCTCCCCAAAACACGAAGCTGAGTCTCAGTACTTTAACACCAGCTGAATAAACACCAGTTTATTCAGTTTTAAACAGCAACAGCGCTGTTATTTATTGCAGCGGGATCTTTATAATGTTCCTTGATCTTTTTGGATGCGCTTATACGGCGAACTGCTACAGCGCTGGGAGACTGCGATTACTTTGGGACACTCTTCAGTGTGTCGTCCCGTTGGGTGGAATTACACATGAGTTTAGAAACTCACACCAGCCATGATTCTTTTTAAAGGTAAATTGGAGGTTAATTTGTATTATGTATTTTACTTTATATTTTGTATTAATCCTTTTTATATGAATAGTTTTGGGTTGTGGAACGAATCATCTGAATTTCCATTATTTCTTATGGGGAAATTCGCTTTGATATACGAGTGTTTTGGATTGCGAGCACGTTTCCGGAACTAATTATGCTCGCAAACCGAGGTTCCACTGTACCTACTTAATTTTTATCAACATTTATCTAACTCTATATTTATTTTTCTAGTCAGAATGTAGTTTAAGTTAATTTGTTTTGGTTTTAATGGATGTATTTTTCAAATTTTCGATTCTTGTTTTCTTTTCTTCACATCTTCGCGCCCCCTTTTTTGTTATCCACAGGTTGAGAATCGCCATTGTAAAAAATAATCAGTAATTATTATGACTTGTGTTTTAACCCTTCAAATGTCATTGGGTCAAATTTGAACCGGTTTCGTCTTTCAACTCAGTAAAAACACCTTCAATTACATCTGTTCAGAAAGAAACTCTCATTTTTCTTCTATCTCCCACAGTTAACAAAAAGTAAAAATTGTAAACATCCCTTAAATTGTACAGCTTCTAAAAATCTATACCTGTCCTTGTCTTTCAGGTCAGTATAGACCCACCATTGATTTTAATCAATTTTCACAGCATTTACGACATTTGTTTGTTAAATTCCTCTAACAACATCCTAAATGTCATCTTTTTAGCTCAGAACTTCTAAAGCATTTTAGTAAAGTGTAATTTCTTTACAAAAAGCAGAAAAATGTTCAAATGTCACATTTTTGCACATTTTCTACACACTGTCATGTATTTTGGGTCAATTCTGACCCACCATATACTTTAGTCAATTTTAGTCTCCATTTCGGACGCTTTGTTTATAAACCATAAAAACGTTCTTGATGGTTTTTTAGGTTCTACCAGTTAAGATGGTCAATCTGCGTAAAATAGGATTTAGGGTGTGTCGCAAATGCAAGCCAAGGAATCGCTATAAAGGCTAAATTCAGGCAAAAAAAAAAAAAATGGGGGGAATCATGAGGGTGTTGTACAGTTGTTAACTTCCATTCTGTCTCTAACCTTAAAGTAAGTTGGAGGATGATCTAAATCGGGGTCCTCAATCACGGTCCTGGTGGGCCGCAGTGGCTGCAGGTTTTTGCTCCAACCCAGTTGCTTAATAAGAAGCACTTATTGCTCAAGTGACACTTCTGCTTCACTTTACTTGTCTTGCTCATTAAGATCTTGAACCCTTATTGCTTATTTTCATCTGAAACAGTTGTATTTAATGGCTCCTTATTAGCAATAAGATGCAGTTGACATAAGAAACCACCATTTCTCCATTTAGCTCGTTACCATTTACACATGTATGTATTTATCATGCACTATTGGGTTTAATTAAATACTTGGAAGGAAAGTAAAGAGAAAAAAGTGAAGGACTGAGAATTAGTCATCTGCTTCAAATCATTTGGTTGATATCCTTAGAAATGGGAAGAAAATCTAGGATATGAGAGTTAAAGCACTAACAAGCCATGAAATTAAATTATTGGCAAAAATTGCTTTCTAATAAAGCAACCAGGCTAGAACAAAAACCTGCAGCCACTGCGGCCCTCCGGGACTGTGACTGAGGACCCCTGATCTAGAAGAACCATACAAGGTGTGGCAGAAAAGTAATGAGACTGATTTTTTATTTACCAAAGTTTTTATTTTTTTCAAACATCAATGTTATCCCCTTCAAAGTAGTTCCCTTGGGCAGCGACACACCGATGGAGACGTTGTTCCCACTGTTGGTAGCAGCGCTGGAAGTCTTCAACCGGTATGGTCTTCAGCATGCCCGTTACACTCTTTTGGATGTTTTCTAAAGTCCCGAAATGAGGTCCTTTGAGGACATTTTTCAGTTTAGGAAAAAGGAAAAAGTCACACGGACTGAGGTCAGGTGAATAAGGGGGCTGGGGAACCACAGGAATGCCTTTTGAGGTCAAAAATTCTGGTATGGAGAGGGCAGTTTTTGGGCACCATTTTGGCACAGACCTTTCGCATGTGCAAATGTTCAGTCAAAATTTGATGAACGGTAAATCTTTTCAAATTTAATTGTTCACTCAGCATTCTTAATGTTAAACGACAGTCTGATTTCACAAGAGTGTTCACACGTTCAATGTTTTCATTGGTTTTCGAAGTTGAAGTCCTCCCTGAACGGTGTTCATCTTCAACGTGTTTTCTGCCTTCCAAAAATGATTTGTGCCAGCGAAAAACTTGAGCTCAGGATAAAGAATGTTCCCCATAGGCCTGTTTTAACTTTTCAAACGTCACACTTGCCGTTTAATGGCACAACGTTGCTCCAAATTCCGCTGTTCCATTTTGCGTGACGCACAACCAAAAACACAACTTCGCTAATAGCAGTCACAAAAATCACGTAGTTAACGGAAGGAGTTGAAACTCGCACTGAGCTATGGGAGGGTACTGATACACGGGCTCTATCAAGGACAACAGCGCAGCGTTGCCAGATTGCTTGCAGTGTTGCCAGTCTCATTACTTTTCTGCCACACCTTGTATAAAGTCACTTCCACCCGGACCTCGGAAGTCTCACAATTCCACTATTTAAGAAACACTCAGACGGGAAATGCTGGACTTGCTACCAGAGAGGACAGATCCTCTCTATGGGAAGTAACCTTCTGAAGTATGTGGACCGGATGGCCTCTTCTTCTGTGGACCCTTTGTTTTTGATCCTATTAAACAGGGCACCCCGGGTCAGACCCTAACCCTTTAACTTTCTATTTACAGTTGTAAAATATGACATCCAGGGCACCGAATAAAGGGTCATAGGTAGACACTTATATAGAGATGTACACTGTATATGTAAACTATATAAACATAGCAAAGTATACAAAAAATGTGTACATACGGTAAAGTGAGAGTCTATATGAAATAAAAACACATTATATGATTCATTTGTAAAATAGGAGAGGGTAGTCAAGCTAAAGTTAGAAAACAGGATTTATTAGCCTTTTATTCTGCTGGAGTCCAGGTAGGTGGCACAAGTGCATTGAGAAGGGTGGAGACTCCATTGAGAGATGACACGGTCAGCTTTGTGAAGGTTCATTCCATTTTCTAACTTTAGCTTGACACCCCCTCATACTTATAAGGGGTAGACCACAGGAAATTAACAGATAGGCTGAAGGTCATCACATAGAATACCTTAGCCAGAACCTGCTAGGACTTTCCAGCTATAGCTTGAGGGGAAATTGTCTTTTTGCATGACCTTTGGGAGACAGAGAGCAGAGTCAGCCATTATACTGAGCCCCTGGAGTTTACTTCATAGCGACATTGCTTATATAATTTATTGGATTTGAATATTGTTATAAACAGCCAACCAACTCTCGACTGTTGTTTCCTGTCGCATAACATCCAATGTCATTCTCAAACCAAGCCAGCTTTACAGCTATTTGGACATCTTTCTTGAGGACCACCTCATCTTGAGGCAGCTAAAGAGACAATGGACTTGCTTGTCTTCGCCAGAGATTCTTCTACCGGTAATCTCTCCAAAGCCACTCACTTATATGTGTGAAGTCAAATCATAATTAAAACTGAAACTCGAAAGCTTGAGTCACTGTCTTTCTTTAACTGGTACTTAAGCTAGTGTGTTATTTTGTGTTGAAAAATTTAGTACCGGGAAAAAAAAGTTCTTGGGTAGCATGATACCCCTGGAGAATACAACGGCAAATTGGTTCTGAAAGATCTTAAGGATTTTAACTTTCTTTTATAGAAGTTTTACTATTTCAACCCCTTATATACATGATGGAAATTGCTCGCTACAAATACAGTAGCTCATTCGTTCAGCTAATAGTTAGTGTATCCAATTACTTATGAGAAGATGGCACGAGCTCTTCCTTGGCATGACTAAGTGCTGCCACACCCATCGCATTCGTGCTTTGTGACTGTAACTATAACTCTGAACAAAGCATGGGTGCGGGACCGATGAACAAGTCATAGTAAGGGCTTGTCAAAAAGCTCTAAATGATCTCATCCGAAATTCTATACCCAGTGTACCAGCTCTAAGAAGACACATGCCAAATGAAATGGAAAGGATTGCACTTAAGAACTAGAAAGTGTCCAAGTCGTTCACTTAATAAAAGACAAACTAGAAGATGTTATCGGGTGATTTATTTCGGTCATGTTTTGAAGTACTCAGGTTCTTTTTTCCCAAAACTTAAATTGCATCAGGATAATTATTTTTAATGGCCTAAAACGGCCTAAAAGAGGAGCTAAATACCCCTAGTGTAGGCTCTAGAATAATGAATGTATGGTTTGACAGTCCATATCTGGACAGATGGAGGTGATTCCTGTTTAAAGTTAGCAAAAATATTAATTTGATAATGTACTAATGCTGCAATGAAACTGGATAATGGACATGGAAAGACAGCGTTTTGATAAAAAAAAAAACATGCAATTATTGTGAGCTTTCAGTGTTATTTGCTATCAATGATGCCTGACACAGCTGGAGAAAACGAAAAACTAAATGATATTTGAGGGCAAATCTGATGTTCACTGAAACCACACTCACTGTTTCATATTGTTAGTTTTAATACTTGACTTTTTTAAAAAAAGGAATAACGATTAATCATCTACTTTAATTCAGGGTCCTAGGTGGCTGCAGCCTGGTTACAGTGCAGGAACCAACCGTGAAAATCTATAATTGGGCACGTCTACGTAATAAAGAATAACATTCATTCAAAAAAGACCACTTCAGACCTGTCAGCTAGTTTAACATTCACACATGCCTTGGAGATTTGGAAGGAAACAGAAGGATGTGAAGAAAGCCCTCACAAAAATTGGGAAGACATACAAACTGTGACTGAACTGAAACTTTAAAATATATTATTATTATTTTATATTGGTTTGTCACAGCAATTTGCCAGTGGCTACTGTGGTGTTCATGTCCCAACCAATTGACATAAGTATTAACCCAGCACTTTGTGAAGAATGTGACCAGTTCCCATCAGTGCAAGTTGTATGGTGTCTACTTATGCTCTTGTAGATACTTTGAACGTTCTTTCTTGATGATACCAAGAGCTCCAACACCACGGGCACAACTCAAGTCTTGGTGACCCACAACCTCATGATCTTGATGGCCAAATGTGTAGATCTGCTTTTCAGCTTCTTTGACTAAGATGCTGTTGTTGTCTGGGACTGTTATATCAATCAGCCGGAATTGCTTTTTCTTCTTGTGATAGGACACATAACCTGAAATGGTACAATTGGTTTACATAATGGTAGTGTCTCCAGTGCTGACAACAGCCTCCGGCAAGTACTGCTGCCCAGGCGCAACACCAGTCATGGCTTTATGGGAGAGTAGAAAAGGGAAAAAAACCCACAAATGACATCTCAGCTGGAGTTTTCCAAAAGGCTCATGGGAGATTTGGAAGTCATCTGGATGGAGTCACTATGGCCTGATGAGACAAAATTGAGCTTCTTTGCCATCAAACTCAATGCCATAAATGGCGTAAGCAAAATACTGCATGTTATCAAAAGCACCACATCCCCACCATCTAGCATAGTGGTGGCAGCATCATGTTGTGGGGATCCTTCTCTGCAGTTGGCCCTAGCACTGCATCTCCTGCAACATTATTATTATTATTATTATTATTATTATTATATTGGTTTATTACATGAATTTGCTGAATGCTATGTCCGTGTCCTGACCAAGGATCTAAGGTTTAACTCAGCACTTTATGAAGAATTTGACTGGTACCCAATCTTCTGTACTTGTTGGGCTGTATGGTGTCCTGTCAGTTCCTGCAGATTCTTTTTGAATTCTTTCTTGATGATATCAAGAGCTTCCACCACCAAAGGCATAACTCCAGTCTTAGTGTACCATGATCTCCTGATCTTGACGGCCAGATCTTTATATCTGTTTGGTTTTTCAGATTCTTTGAGCAAGATGTTGTTGTCATCTGGGACTGCTATATGGATCAGCAGACATTGTTTCTTCCTCTTGTGATGGACCACATAAGCTGAAATGGTACTTCCATGACCCACATAATGGTAGGGTCTCCAGTGCTGACAGTATCATCCAGCATGCTTCACCGCAGGAGCTTTCACCAGTCCCAGCTTTATGGGAGAATGGCAAAGGGAAACAAAAAAAACCAATGACATCTTGGCTAGAGTTGGCCAAAAGGCACATAGGAGACTCTAAAGTCAGCTTGGAGAAGGTACTTTCTATGGTCTGATGAGACAAAAATTGATCTTTCTTACCATCTAACCAAATGCCATATTTGGCATAAGCAAAACACTGCATGTTATCAAAAGCACCACATCCCCACCATCAAGCATAGTGGTGGTTGTGGTCAGGGATTTTTTGTGATGGTATGAACTGGTGCAGTATACCAGCACCTCGGCCTTGACAGCTGGTCGTGGCATTGACAACATATTAAATGATTCCATAATCCATCGTGTGCTGAGTCTCAGTTGTATTCCAGATTCACTAAGTGAGTGCAATTGAGGTTTTCGCAAATTAATCTGATTGTTACACCAATGAGAGCCTTGTTACTGACAAGCACTGCCTCTTCATATGATTGGTTGCACTTTGATCCTATGAGATACGTCCATTAATGGCTGTTGGAAGGACAACAATCAGCCACTGACACTCATAGTAAAGAAAGAATTAGGAAAACTGCATATGATGAGAACATGCAAAAATTTGGGAATTTTCTTTAAAACTCAAACAAATTAAGCTTTGATCAACTGATTACAACTTGTGGGGATGCTACTCTGAAGACCCTGGAATAAATAGATAGATAGATAGATAGATAGATAGATAGATAGATAGATGAAAGGCACTACATAATTAAAATACAGATAGATAGATAGATAGATAGATAGATAGATAGATAGATAGATAGATAGATAGATAGATAGATAGATAGATAGATAGATAGATAGATAGATAGATAGATAGATAGATAGATAGATAGATAGATACTTTAGTAATCCCAAGAGGAAATTCACACACTCTAGCAGCATACTGATAAAAAACAATATTAAATTAAAGAGTGATAAAAGTGCAGGTATAACAGACAATAACTTTGTATAATGTTAACGTTTACCCCTCCGGGTGGAATTGAAGAGTCATATAGTGTGGGGGAGCAACGATCTCCTCAGTCTGTCACTGAAGCTGCTCTTCTGTCTGGAGATGATCCTGTTCAATGTTTGTGAGGGTAAAATGGATGCAGCAAAGTATAGAGAAATCCAGGGGGAATGTCTGCAAGTAACCTACACTTTGGGAGAAGATTTATGCTTCAACAAGGCAACAACCCCAAGCATAAAGCCAAAGCTTTAAAAACAATAATGTGAATATCATGGTGTGGCCAAGCCAGTGTCCAGATCTCAATCCAACTGAGAATTTGTGGCTAACCACTGGGCCACAAAGCAGCCTATAATTAGACAAATATACTGTAAATGAAAGACCTGTGTGTGTATGGAGCAGTCTGCTCTGCTCATGCTCAACCACAGCCACTAGATGGCGCATGCGTGCACTTTTACATTTTGTCGGCGCTTTCATGCACCTCACTTCTCACTATGAAAGACGTGTGTGTAGCAAACGCCATGGAGACACAATATCGAAAGGAAGTAAACGCCGCAGCTCATGAACGTTCAAGTGAAATACCTCAGTAATGGAGGGCAAGGTTTGAAGTTTCCACTAAATATATTGTCTATCTGGAGGTATTTTCTTGAGACAAAGTCTAATAAGACTCGTATGCCAGCTATACGGCTAAGATATGGTATCTGCATTGTGTCTTCTCACAAAAGCCAGTGGGGCAGCAAGCACAGGGAGGTCCACGTCCTCTGCACTGGGTCATTCTTAAGAGTTAGCTGACGCCTCTCCAAGTTCACAAATATAATAAAATTGCTAGGGAGTCTTTGGGTTGTTTTTTTGACCCAGCTAGTAAACATATATTCAGGATTATTCTTTAAGTGAACAATTAATTTAAAGATCCATCATAATAGCTCACTGTTATTCAACTCTCATGTCTCAGTCGAGTATAAAGGACATTTTTGGGTGATGAGCTCTTTCCTGCTGATGGGCTTTACATGAAACAACCTGGAAAAGGTAAAACAATTCAATCTGTAGTATTAAGCCGAGGTCGGCTTGGCCCACTGGCAAAGTGGGAACAAAACATATGACAAAGATACATGCAATATATTATTTAAAAAAAAAAAATAAAACAGCAAATTCAATTAAAAAAGAGTAGTTTTAGCAAAAGGGTGGAAGAGACTAAGGTTAGCAAGGAAAGTTACATCTGCTAGTTCAGTCAGGGCGTTCAGAAGGACACTTCATCGAGCAGCTGTTATAAAGTGCTGGATTCCCTGCACTTCCTACATTTTATTTGTTTTCAATGGAAGAATTATAACTAGGAAACGGTATTGAGTGACCAGAAAAATTATAACTTTCTTGGAACAGTCAGTTCATTTGAGAAAATCTAATAATAATTTTCTCATTTGGACAGCAATGCTATTACTCATCGAGGCTCTAATGACAAAGCTGCTGCAGAACGTCTTGCCCATAATTAGCATTTAGCACTACTGCCATCATAAACTATTACATAAAGACATATGACTCTACTAAAGAATTATTTCTTCAGATTGAAAAATAAACCAAAGCCGTATATGTAATAAAAACAATGACATTCTCTTTTACCAGAAATGCTAATTCTGTTAGTGCACCCTCTCCCTGGTTGATCCCTGCCTTCAATGCTGCCAAGACAGGCACAAACTCCAATTGCAATAAACTGAATCGAAACAACTTTGACAAATGATGGATACATTCAATGAGTGATTGCTCATGGAGTCCCTAATGAGGCACATTACCTGCATTGTGAGGGAGCGTCAGTTACGACACTACGGCCATGTGGCGCGATTCCCCAAGGGTGATCCGGCTCATAAGATCCTTATTACTGAGGACCCAAGTGGCTGAACCAGGCCAAGGGGACGCCCACATAATACCTGGCTGCAGCAGATAGAGGGTCATTTCCGGAGGGTGGGACTGGACCACATGTCTGCCTAGGGGGTTGCCAACCAGGATCCCAAGCTGTTTCGCTGTTTGGTGGAGTCGGCAACGTGCTGTACCAGAGCATGCTCCTCCCAACTTGACCTGACCTGACCTGATTCATCAAGTAAAACAGCCCCATAGAGGGTGGAGGGCAGCAGAGATGGGGTGAATCAGACTAAGCTGGTTTAATAATGGATTGAGTGATGGATTCATTCAACTAAAGGGTCCTACTCATGGTTGGTCCCTGCATTACGGCCAGTACTGCTGAGGCAGTCTCCATCTCTCTCTATGACCCAAGGACTGAATAAAGAAATGTGGGTGGAGTGGCAAGATAAAGTATGTGAATTAATGGTATTTGGCATTAATTGGTCGCTAAATGTGATCCGATCATCGTCTAAGTCATAAGTATAGACAAACACATTATGCTTAAGATAATAACACACAAATATAATCTTTCATCTCTTTTTTGAACATGCCTATCAAATATTCACAGTGTGCTGTGGAAAACATTAAATCCAAGGATTCATTTGCAACTGGTCGTTGCCAGCAATTACATTGAAAAAAGACTTCTGGTGGCTACAGAACGATATGCAAAACATTCAGGAGGAGGTGAATTTAAGAACTGCTTCTGCTCAGCCATATACTAGAGATATCTCAAGATCATTGCACAACATCTCTATCAGTTATGTTTCTTGGCCTTGACTGGCCAACTCAGAAAGGCAGATTCTCTCTTTTTGGCTTACATTGATGTTTATGGTCATTGTATCTATAGGGTGGTCCAGATCTAATTATGCAATTTTCATTACACTACAACTTATTAAGTTTATTACATAGAAAATCACCCAACAGATCCCAGACCATCGAGAAGTGTGCAAACTGACAACATGAAAAATCGTCTTCACACCGAACTGGAATCGTTCCCGCCTAAATCAAAGTCAACCAGATGATCTGGATCTGCATAATTAGATCTGGACCACCCTGTATCTATCTATCTAATCCTGCCTACTATACTAAAATCTATCTATTGAATCCTGCCTACTATACTAAAATCTATGTATCGAACCCTGCCTACTATACTAAAATCTATCTATCGAACCCTGCCTACTATACTAAAATCTATCTATCGAACCCTGCCTACTATACTAAAATCTATCTATCGAATCCTGCCTACTATACTAAAATCTATCTATCGAACCCTGCCTACTATACTAAAATCTATCTATCGAATCCTGCCTACTATACTAAAATAAATATGTATCTATCTATTAGAGATAAGTTAAGATATTTTTCCAATCCACACCTGTGAATGTTTGAATGATGTACTACTATTCAGTTTGCACAAATGTAATATAATAATTTGTAGATTATTAGTGTTTGTGTGTGTCCTGCGGTGGGTTGGCACCCTGCCCAGGATTGGTTCCTGCCTTGTGCCCTGTGTTGGCTGGGATTGGCTCCAGCGGACCCCCGTGACCCTGTATTCGGATTCAGCGGGTTAGAAAATGGATGGATGGATGGTTAAAACAGGTTATGTTTGCTCATCACTTTAACTTAGATGAAGATCACACCATATTTTAAGACACATATATACTGTACATAAATGTGATAAAGTTTCACATACTTTTTTGCCATTGCCTATGAATAAATGGGCATGTATAATTAAGAAATAACATTTGAAAAAGAAGTAAAATAAATAGGCAGGAACAAAAAATGGATAGAAGCATTGGAACAAAATGTCTAATGGTAACTAAAAGGATGGATTTAAAGCACTAGAAAACGGAATCATTAGCGTACAGTATTACAGTATAATACATTATTATGTATGCTATTATATTCACTTTTTTTACATTATCATGTATGCTATTATGTTCCATTTTTATAATGATTATTTCAAATATTGTCAAATGTCAATTTATGACTTTATGTTGGCTTGTTGTGATAAAATATGCCCTGAGATGCATGGGCTTCCAGTCCTGGTGTCTGATGCTTGAAACCCCAAAATGCAAAAAATGGACTCAAGAAAATGGAAGTGAGTAGAGGCAAGAAACCTTGAAGCAGAGACTTTGACAACCTTGATGAAGAATCTGGATGTGATATTGTGACTATTTAGCTATTAGCTAAACAAACGACTGTAATGAGCTGAATGATCTCTTCCTTTTTGTCCATTTCCTGTGTTATTATATTTTAGACAAACATTTACTGTTTTAGGTGTATATTTGTGCAGTAGGAACGTACACTCCTCTAAAACAGTAATCACTAGAATGATTATTATATTGTGAAAAGAATATTACGAGATTTGCTAACAGCTTACTACATTATGTTCCAAGAAAGCAACAATAACATATATTTAGTAAATGCCCTGGCAGGGGTTTATTGTAAATTTTCTGAAGCGTATCTAGTTGTGCTAAATGAAACTGCAGTAACTTTCAGTGGACTGTGCAATTTTCTTATGATGAAAAAGATTCCAATCCCACTCAGCTCCACCCGGCCTTCCAATCCCTCTGTTCTCCACAAAACAAATTCTAGAAATAGTAGTCCCTTCAAGGCAAAAAAAAAAAACAGCAAATACGATCTTTGAATGGGAAAAAGCCTTGCACCTCTTCTTTGAGCAGAATGCAATGGGACTAAGCCCCCATTTTACAGCACCCTTTTTCCCTATCGGGACAGGTGCTCAGTGCAGTAAAAGAGCCAGGACACAGAGGAGAGGTGAGTGACCCGAGACCTGTGTCCCACCTTGTGATCCATTGGCAGAGCGGTGGTGGTGCTGTCAGCGGCTCTGCTGGCCCTCCCTCCCGGTTGGGGCATCTGCAGGTGTAGGGGGGCCTAAAAACAGAAGACATGATGCAAAGTGATTAAACCTTGATACACTTCTATTATTTGACATCTCAATACAGGCCACAAAAAAAAATAATAATAATAAATAAAAGAATAAATAAAATCGCCTTTTTACTAGCCAACCAAGAAGCGTATTTTGCAAAGCTGTAAGCCACCATAACAACTAATCGATTGCGTGGGGAGAGATTTGTCACAAAGTCTCATGGAGAAAAACTGAAGGCAGAAGCGTGTGCAGTCACAGCAGAAGGCAGAACCTCTCAGGTCGGACATTAAGGTTGGCCGCCTCTCTGGAACAGAGCCACTTTGTGTGGAGCGTCCTTATTTTTGAAATACACTGTGCAGATTTTTGGCCAAGAAATCATAGCAGCGTGGCGTTGGACATCTTTTGACTTCATTTCTTTTGACTTTACTCCAATACATTTCAGTCTCCATTTCATCAATATTTTCAAACCAATACATTTTATGACAATTCAGGCAAACAGCAGAGAGCTATTGAGTGCAATAAGCACTTGACTGCTCAAATTGGGACCTCTCAGTGATCAAAAATTGTATTTTTTTGTTTGATGCTCTTTAATATTATCATACGAAAAATCCATTTTTTTTTGGACACCAAATCCATTTTTTTTGTGTGAAAAGGTGTAAAAATGAGCTTTCTGCTTCTATGTACTGAGGGCTCCTTCAAATCCTAACCATATCAAGACCCCTTCACATGTGGTCATGCGAAAAAGTAAGTACACCCCTTGGAAATGGTCCACTTTTTCCACATATTTTACAAACAGTGCCTAGAGATAAACATTAGAACAATATAGATGAGAACAGGACATTCAGCCCAACAAAGCTCGCCAATCCTATCCACTTATTTCTTCCAATAAAACATCAAGTTGAGTTTTAAAAGTTCCTAAGGTTTTACTGTCCACCACACTACTTGGTCTCTTATTCCACTTGTCTATAGTTCTTTGTGTAAAGAAAAACATCATCATGTTTGTGCAAAATTTACCCTTCACAAGTTTCCAACTCTGTCCCCGTGTTCTCGATGAACTCATTTTAAAGTCATCATCTCGATCCACTGGACTAATTCCTTTCATAATTTTAAACACTTCAGTCAGGTCTCCTCTTAATCTTCTTTTTGTTAAACTGTAAAGGCTCAGCTCTTGTAATTTTTCCTCACAATTCATCCCCTGTAGTGCTGTAATCAGTCTAGTTACTATTCTCTGGACTTTTTCTAGTGCTGTTATGTCCTTTTTGTAGGCTGGCGACCCAAACTGCATCCAGGACTCCAGATGAGGCCTCACCAGTGTGTTATAAAGCTTGAGCAGAACCTCCTGTGACTCGTACTCCACACGTTAAGGCGCTATATAACCTGACAATCTGTTAGCCTTCTTAATGGCTTCTGAACACTGTCTGCCAGTTGACAGTGTCGAGTCCACTATGACTCCAAAATCTTTCTCATAAGGTGGACTCTCAATTTTCAGATGTCCCATTGTGTATTCAAACCTAACATTTTTACTTCATATGTGTAATTCTTTACATTTACTGACATTAAATTTCTTCTGTCACAAATCTGCAGTGCAAGTCCTTCTGCAATGATTTAACGGATTCCAGATTATCTGCTAATCCACCTATCTTGGTATCATCTGCAAACTTAACCAGCTTGCTACTTATATTCCTATCTAAATCATTTATATACAGGGTGGTCCAGATCTAATTATGCAGATCCAGATCGTCTGGATGACTTTGATTTATACGGGGATGATTCCAGTTCGGCACGAAGACGATTCTTCATGTCGTCAGTTCGCACACTACTTGATGGTCTGGGATTTTTCAGATGATTTTCGATGTAATAAACTTAATAAGTTAGAGCGTAATGAAAATTGCATAATTAGGTCTGGACCACCTTATATACTAAACATAGCAATGGCACGAGCACTGACCCCTGCTGGTCACCACTCTTAACATCACTCAATTCTGATGGGTTCCTCACACCATCACCCTTGGCTTCCTGTGTCTGAGCCAATTCTGCACCCACCTACAAACACCACCCTGTACTGACACTTCTTTCAGTTTGATATCCAACCTCTCATGTGGCACCTTATCAATGCTTTCTGAAGGTAACGTACTTGAATAAAAACACAAAGAAAATTGGCCTTTTCATTCATTTTTTTCATAAAAATATTGTAGCGACCCGGCAGTCAGTGCTGCCGGAGTGATGCATTATGGGAAGGTTGTACGTTCACTGCTTTTTATAATGTTTTTCCTGTTGTATTTATTAATGTCTTAACTTGTAAATAATTGTTGTGTTTGTGTTCAATTAGTTGGGTGGGTTTGGGTCATCGCCGTCCAGGGTTATTTATTTTGTAAAAAGTACCGGTTATGTGAAATGTGTCTTCGTGCATGACCTTGACCATGGCAGTGCAATAATGTCGAGCTTTGTTTACTGGCTATCTGTGAATAAAGAGATACAACAGGACAGAGCTGTTATTCATTGCTAAGATTTTATCTAAGCAATTAATGCCGAGACACTCGGAGTCGTGCGGTGTATGGGACACGAGTGCTCGTTACTTAAAGAGCTGGGTACAGCTGCGTGTTTAACGCTGGCAATCCGCTAGCCGACAGCTTGGGAAAGGTGCACGGCAGCGATCGGCTTTAAAAACTTAAAGACTCGACCCCAGGTCGCTACAATATCAACAAACATAATGGGCCACTGGGGAAAAAGTAAGTCCACCCTCGGCCTGAGAAGAAATGACTTCTTGTAGGTGTTCTACATAACTTGCCACCAGTGCCTGACATCGACTCGGTGAAATTTGTGACCTCTCCTCCATGCAACACTCTTTCATCTGCCAGACGTTTGTGGATTTTCATGCATGTAATGTCCGTTTCAAATCCCCCCATAGCATTTCAATGAGATTCAAATCTGGCTTTGTCTTCTTCTTTCTGATCCGTTCCTTGGTGGATTTGCTAGTGTATCGCATTAAAAGGTCCATTTCTAGTACTACTTAATCTTTTAGACAGATGGCCTCATTCTTCTCAAACACACTTTGATATGATGCAGAATTCATAGTTGGCTCAACGACTGCAAACCTTCCAGGTCCTGAGGCAGCAAAGCAATCCCAAACCATAATATTTTCCACCACTGTGCTTCATAACTGCCATGAGGATCTTCTCCCAAATTGCTCTTTTTGGTTTGCGCCAAACATACCCACCGTTACTTTGACCGAATAGCTCCATCTTTGATTCATCTGTTCTGAGTACATTAATCCAGAAGGCCTGGCCTTTCCCTAGATGTCCAATGGCAAACTGTAACCTTGTAATCTTTTTGGACAATAAAGGCTTTTCCTGGCACACCTCGCACGAACATCAAATTTATAAAATCTCTTTCTGATTGTCGATGCATGTACTGTACTTTGACCACAAGAGGCACCTGCAAGATCTTGCGATGAAGTTTTAAAGTTCTTTTAGTATCAAACATTCAGCTCTTGGACTGAATTTGCTGGGCCAGACCTCGACAAATTAGGCAGATGTTTGAATTCGGCACCACTGGTAGACGATTTTTTTTCCTTACAGTGGAATGACTGATCTCAAAGAATGTGACAATCTTTTTAAATTCCTTCCCCGACTCCAAGGCATCCACAACCTTCTTTTTTGAGGGCTTGAGAGAGCTCTTTGAATCTTTGCAGGATGACACCACACACATCAACAGCAAACAGATCACCAGAAACCTTAAGTTTAAATCAGATAGGGCCCACCTGCATACTCCGTAAGGAGGTTCTAATCACCGGCACTTACTCTGGAACACCTGATTGTAATTTTATGGATGTGAAGTTCTGATAAACGTAGGGGTGGACTTACTTTTTCCATGTAAGAAATCTGCATTTTTGTGAGGAGAACGATTACACCATGTCAGTATTATGTGTCATTTGTTCTGTCATGAAATTGAGGTTTTGCCTTTAAAGGCAGGGGTGTCCAACTCTGGTCCTGGAGGGCCGCAGTGGCTGCAGGTTTTCATTCTAACCTTTTTCCTAATCAGTGACAAGTTTTTACTGCTAATTAACTCCTTTTCATTTTAGTAGCCCTTTTTTTTTTAAGGATTCAGTTCTCAGAATTGATTCTTTTCTTCATTAAATGACAGCAAACCAGAAATGAGATGTGAAACGAGCCAACAGATGACCAGCTAAACTGAGGCTTCAAACTCCAACCAATTTCACTCCTACCAATTTCTTAATGAGAAGCAGATTCTTGCTGTTAATTTAGCCCATTATTTAATTCCATGGCTTGTTGCTGCTCTCATTCTGCCATAGCAGACATTCCCAAAACTGTTGATTTTTCTGTTTTTTCTAAGAACACTGTCAAAATGTTTTGGTGACCTGAGAGATCAGCCTTACTGAGACCTCCACCTTTCTTTACTTTCAGATATTGTGTGATGGGCACAGGTGAGCTGGTCATGTTTTGTGTCTCATTATTGTTTGGCTGCTAATTAAGGAAAAAGAAACAACGAAGGGGACTGAGTCACGTCAATTAAAGCTAAGGCAAATGAAGTTAATTAGCAGCAAAAACTGGTCACTAATGAAGAAGATGGTTAGAATGAAAACCTGCAGCCACTGTGGCCCCTCCAGGACGGGAGTTCAACACCCCTGCTTTAAGGGAAGCCATTTTGCGTACTGTTGTCAGGGTCACGACTCTCGTTTCTAGGGGTGGAGTCTCCAGGGTTGTGACCTTGACTTAAACAGCAACCGGCAAAAAAAAAAGGTCAGCCTTGAACCTTATCCGATCTGCAGATACCTGTCCTTGCTACCTTTTGATTTATTGTGTATTTAATCTTCTAGATTTGCCTGGTTTTTGACTCAGTGCCCATTTTCTCTTGTCTTCGATTTTGCTTCTCGTCTGGGTTTTGGTCACTACTGTTTATTTTTCTTTTCGTTTGTTTTGCCTTTTGCCCGCTTCTTTTCGGCTTACTCAGAAATTCATTATTCCATTTTGCCTGCCGAGTCAGGACGTGTTCAAGTATATCCCCTTTATCTGTAGGCACTGTTTGCATGAAGACCTGCTGTTTGCCTGTTCAAATGTATTGAAAAATAGTCATCGGTTTCCAAGGGGTGTCCTTACTTTTTCACCTGTCCGAGGATCTAGAAGGTGCTCTCTGTCTATCTGCTTTCCAATCTGATATAGCGCCTTTCATATCTCTGGATGCCTTGCTATAATGCCATTTGTCTTTCACCCTATGTATTAATGTACTGTATGTACAGTACCTATTGATCATGTAGCAATTGTCTCACCTATTCAACTGTAAAAGGTGCGAAAGATACCTTAAAGAAATAAGCAGCAAAAAACATACTTTATGATTACTTACGCTTATCTTCACATTTCATAATACATTTACTTATTTGTGTCTTTTTATTAATTTAATTTTATCCAGAATGTTCCTCAAGAGTGGATCAGCTTCACAGTTTGACCCATCCGAAGAGGTAATTTCTCTATGGTATAAGATGTGGAAACCAATTAGCTAGTATAGTAAAGTTAACCTACCTAGCATGTGACCTGACTTTTAAAAGATACATTTAGGCACGCCACCATGGACAAATGAAAGCAATTTCATATTTCTTGAACTCCTTTTAATTTGTACATACATATCTGTAGGCAATGCAATGCCTAACGAAGGGACGGCCCTAAAACTACCCTCTTCTAATGGAAGTCAGGCATCTTTCGTTATGGCAGTACGAGGATTAAAGGGGATTGTTGTAAAAAAGGAATGGCTTATTTTGTAACTTTACATCACCACTCAAAAAAACAGGAAAATTACTAAGACTGGTCATAAACTGTTTTTTAAAAGGTCCCCTAGCCATCATAATCAACAGCCAATGTGTTTGAGAAGAAAACCTAAAAGGAGGCTGTGGAGAAACCTCACACAGACACACACTTAGGTCAACTTCATTGGCTCGGACGTGGAAATTCAAGCCATCCTCCTAAACTCCCAATTAATTTATCAGACTAAGCAGGCTGGAGGGTAACTGGGCACTGGAGAGAGAGAGAGAGCAGCTGTCTACACTCCATGCGGGGGCTGGGGAGGGTGGTCATCACATGTGCTCAGGAGTAACAAGACTGTTGAAAGAGCGAAGGCCAACTTGCTAATGATGGGCTTCACTGATGAGCACAACTGACACGTCGGCCTTTTCATGATGGCACTGGCTGCCAGATGATCTCACAAGCTCTGCAGGGTGGGCCTTGGGAACACTGGGAAACACAAAGTATTTCTTTTCTGTTGTGAATGTTTGACAGAAATCTTCAGGCAGAGAAAAAAAATCTGAACAAGTTTTCTCAATAAGAAATAATAAGAGCTGTAATGTACTGTGTGAACTTCAAAATGTGTCACCCCAATAAAACTCTTGTAATGACTGGGATTATACTCTGTCCTCGCTTAAACCCACGTTACACTGGTTTCAGTTGTAGCCATCATTTACATAATCTTAAGAAGTCGGAGGGGCAGTTCGTGGAACGCTCCCATGAAGACAATCACCTAAGGTGACATACCTAATGACTGACACCAATTAGTCTGCAACTGACTGTGATAAAATCTAACAGCTTAGGAGGAGGGGCGGGGCTGTGCCCACGGAAGAGCCGACAGCCAATGAATGCTCGTCCAGAAGAACAATGCACAGAATGTAGTGATGAGGTATAAGAAGCATGCATTTGCTGAACCTCACAAACACAAGAGATGCTCATCTGTCCGATATCTCATGTTTAATGTGCTAAAAAAGGGCCGAGACTGCAGCTGAATGCACCACACTGTTATTAGCCCTTGAGGCAGAGCTGCTATAGTGCTGTCAATGTCATTGGGGGCTTTGGTCCGCACAAATAGAAGAGAAACTCGTCTGTCTGATATCTCATGTTTAATGTGCTAAAAAAAGAGCTGAGACTATGGCTGAACGTACCACAGTTATTAGTCCTTGGGGCAGAGCCGTTATAGTGCCGTCAATGTCACTGGGGGCTTTGGACCTCACAAAAAGAAGAGAAGCTCATCTGTCTGATGTCTCATATTTTATGTGCTAATAAAAGGCCAAGACCACAGCTATTAACCCTTGGCACAGAGCCACTATAGTGCTGGCAACGTCAGGCAGCACAGGGGCTTTGGACCTCGCAAACAGAAAAGAAGCTCGTCTGTCTGATGTCTCGGATTTTACATACCACAACAGAAAGGAAAAAATTAATTAAGGGAAGAGATTGCATCATACTATTGGCTACCAGAACAACTGCACTAGAAGATTGATGCTCGATCGGCAATTTTATTTGTGTAATTTGACAAGGAGCAGTGAGGAGATCAGCGACTGCTATCAGTAAATCTGATATTCCTCTTGACACAAGTCACAAAACGTGACATTGGCTTTACAGACACTGTTGAGGCTAAGTGCACATCTGGCTCACCATTGGACCTAACTGTTCAGAGCACCACATTCAGAACGGTACCGAGTGGCCTACACACAGCACTTTTGGATAATGGAAAGTTGCCGTGTGAAATGAAGACTGATGAACTAAGTGGCTTGAGCATTCATCAGCCGCTGGCTTTAATTGCAAAATATGATCACAACTAAGCCTTACAGAGGTATGTCAAGTAACAAATGTTTTAATTTGTAATTCTGTTTTATGCTCGAACCCTTGTAGAATTTGTTAAAGTGTGTTATCATTTCTCATCAGTTAAAAAGATTAGTAATTAAACTGGCATGTTAGCAAAAAAAACTTACAACACATAAGGAAGTTGGGTTCAGCAGACACACTTCATAGTTAGAAATCAAAGGGAGCTTGAAAATGTCACTTCATATCACCAAATCTAACTGTTGCCATGCTAGGTGGAAGGAAATATCCAAACCTTACCTGCGGCCTCCGGCCTCGATTGACATATGTGCATACGGGGTTGTAGGCTCCTGTACCACAGACATACAAATGGGTTCGATTCCATGGCTCAATCAGGCGAATAAAGTTGCCACACTCCCCCTAGAAATAAGCATTAAAAATCAAACTTAAAAAATTGGGTTGATGCAAACACAAAACAAAACAGTGTAACATTTAAAGAACAGCTCCTTTAGTGTTAAGAAAAAAAAAACATTTATGATCACGTATTTGTATTACTGGAAATCCAACCATTAAGATCACCAAACTCAAAATATCCACGTAAAATGTGTTGTTCTGGTCACAGCCACACCTTTGAGATGATAAGCACTAAGAAAATAGGAGTATCAGACACAGGTCTTGGAGGGCTATGCTGTAAGAAAATGGCTAAACCGGGTGTTTCGAACACAGAATCTGGAAGGCTGCAGTGACTATCTATCTATCTATCTAATCCTGCCTACTATACTAAAATTAAAAGCTATCTATCTATCTATCTATCTATCTATCTATCTATCTATCTATCTAATCCTGCCTACTATACTAAAATTAAAAGCTATCTATCTATCTATCCTACTGTACTATCTATTTATCTATCTATCTTGCCTACTATACTAAAATTAATATCTATGTATCTATTTATCTATCTATCTTGCCTACTATACTAAAATATCTATCTATCTATCTATCTATCTATCTATCTATCTATCTATCTAAAGTGAGCCAGCCGATGACTAGCTAACTCACAGATCTCAGACTGAATAACTTGAGGTCCACCATTTTCACTCATAATGTTAATGAGATGCACAATCCCAAAACTTTGTTTTTCTGTTTTCTAAGAGCACCATCAAAATATTTTTGGACCAGAAAAGATCAATATTTCCCTGGGCTTCATTTTTCTTTTCTTTTAAAACATTATATTGATGTAGATATTGTACAAGGGACACATGGAATCAAGTGTTTCCTTTTCTCTACTGCCAAAATGTTCTCTTTACTATGGTAACATCATGTCATCTGAGATAGCGGGAGCACTGGAATCATCAGATGGACTGGTTCTTTCATCAGACTAGACCGTCCAGCACAAACCCTATTACAGAATGCCCAGGAGGGGTGGGCTGCTGACTGGAGTTTTTGTTTTCCTCTCCTACATTGTCAACTGTCCATAGCTCAGCAGTTAATTAATGGACAGATACTGTTGGCTTACATTTATGTTCATCAGTTTCAACTTTGTTTTCTGTTTGTTTAAATAAATATGTGTTTTTAGGTTAGCCATGTAAGCAAACAGCTTGAGGAGTCAAAAAAAAAAAAAAAGTTGGGATACCTGCCTGGTAAACCCTTTTAACTGTAATAAAAAATGGCTAAAAAACAAAGCAATATTCTAAGATTCTAGCACTTGTGTAGGTGTTTAGGAGTTTCTCTAGTGTCAGTTTTGTCTCTCACGTCACCTTCTGGGAATGGGACAGCTTTTTACAGGACGGAGACTGGAAGGGGCAGGGTTTGATCTGAGAGGTGGGGCAGGTTTTGATCTGGGTAGTGGGGCAGGTTTTGATCTGGGTGGTGGGGCGGGTTTTGTTCTGGAAGGTGGGGCGGGTTTTGATCTGGGAGGTGGGGCGGGGTTTGAACTGACAGGTGGGGCAGGGTTTGAACTAGGAGGTGGGGCGGGGTTTGATCTGGGAGGTGGGGCAGGGTCTGTTGCCCTTCTTGGCCATTTTGTCTTGGCTGCAAGAAGAGAATGTTAGCATCAGCTTCCCCTTTCATCCTGGAGTGGAACTGTTGCCCTCACCAGAGCCAGAGAAGGTGGTCCCCAGACATGCTTTCATGACAGTGTTTTCATGTCTACCAATTCTGTATTTAGTAATTTGTAAAATCTAGCATTTTTCCCAAGATCTTGTCACAGTGCTCTGCTCCTGCACTATACAAAAATAAACTGGATTGAATTGAATTGTCTTGGAGTTAAATGAAAAGAAAAAAAAATGAAAGGCTCTGAATCTTAAAAAGAAAGTCAATTAAAATTAAGGCAAAAAAGGTCTGTTTGCTTAGTAGCAGTAATAGGTTACTGATTAAGAGAGTGGCTGGAATGAAAACCTGCAAGCCACTGCAGCTCCTGGGATCTGAAGCAGACAAGCTGAACTTTGATGATGGGGTTGCTCTTGCTTATAACTACAGTGGCACTTCTGCCCTCGGCAAAAAGGACTGGTATGCATGTTTGTGCCATGGTGTGTTTCAGCGCTTTCAGCCATTATCAGATTAACCTTCACAGTAATAAAAATAAATACATCAACGTTAAACAATGTGGTAAACATGACTGTACTGTAAACATTGGAAAAAAAAAAAAGTATCAAAGATAGCCTTAAGGTTTTCAAGTCAGCATCGACTAGAAACCGCATAAGTTATTACTGTAGGTATAAAAGTTTAACTAAAATTAAGAATAGGATAGGATTACTGTATGGAGGAATATTTCAGACAAAATTGAACAAATACATGTACTGTGAAATATGATAATAAATAAAGAGAAATGAGCATAATTAAATGTGTCAAGGAATATGTTTTTGTTAGTTTTAATAAATACATTTGCAAATTAAAAAAAGTGCTGAGAAACAGGACAATAAATAAGGGAAAGGAGTGTGAGACGTGAGCGTAAATAAATGTGTCACAGAATATTTTTTGTTGGTTATTTATATCCTTAATTTTGTTCATAATATTCCTCCATATGCCTGTTAGAACTGTCATTTTCACCCGTCAAAGCTGGGAAGGGCGGGCTCTAGCGAGTGCTGTGTTTTGATTGGTGAATCATCAGCACACTGGACTCAAACCTTCGGCCGTCAAATGCCACATTTACAGTACAGCAGACACTTCAGACGCAGGCTCCTAATGATGAATCCAAAGTTTTTAGAATTAAAGTACCCGCTAGCTCAGGAATTCTGGGCAACATTTTCTTGCACTCGCAGTCACAACTTAGCAAATGTGAAAAGTAGGATTTCCAAGTCAAGCAAAGCACCTATGTCCACTCTGTGCATGATTCACCAATCAAAAAGCAGCACTCCCTAGATCCCGCCCACTCAGCTTTGACGAGTGAAAGTGACAGTTTTAAATTCAAGTCGTATTTCATGTTTTGTTTGGAGGAATATTGGGCATGTGGCTTTCCAACTGGCTTAACCCAGACAAGGGTCTGAAGGAGTCTTGAGCGTATCCCAGCTAGAATAAGGTGCGACGGAGGAAGAAATCGTGGACAGGCATGGCAAAATACACACACCCACCCACCAAACACATACTAGAACCAATTTAGTGCTGCCAGTTCACCTAATTGGTGTGTCAACGGACAGTGGGAGGAAACCATGAGAACCTGAAGGAAACCACATGGACACAGCAGAGCATGCAAACTCCATGCAGGGAGTGACCCAGAATATAATCCGTGGTTGCCTTACTGCGAGACAGCAGCACTACCACTGTGCCACCCTAGAAGAAGGCATTTTACGGAAAAAATTAAATAAGCAACAAAAAAACATGTTATGTGACACATTTATTTATTTATCCAAATTCATGCTCTTTTTCTTTATTTATTGTCACAGTTCACAGTTCATTTGTCATGTATGTTTGTTTGTTCACTTTATTTTGGCCAAAATACTCCTCCATATTATGGACTGGCTATATGGAGGGAAAACTTGGTGGCAGAAAAGTTGCATTGAGTGACAAAGCCGGAGGACAGTTTGGGCCACTCAACTTGCCGCCACCACAAATTATGGGCAACCTTGACAGGGTGAGTTATCCTAGTAAATCTTTACTGTAACAAGCAGTGTAGGCAGGCCGGCCTGTCATGGACTGGCACCCATACCCTTGTTTGGTTTTGTTCAGCACTCAATGCTGCCAGGATAGTTGATGGTACTACAAAAGCGTGGGATCAAAACTACATCAAAGGTGTTTACATTACCATACCTACCACACTGTCTTTAATTTTCCCCACCATATTAGTGAATGTGTCCTGGTGGCTAATTAAATACGAGTCTGACATTTCCCATCCCTATAGTTCGTCCAGCATTTTGTAAGACCCCCTGAGTGAGTCACGTACCCCTCCTGTGCTCCAACTGTAAAAAAGTTATCCATGCCACCATTTGTATTATTGTAACTGCCTTGAAAAACAGCAACGCGTTCCTCCAGCTTATCAGTGACAGTAATAGGCAGCTATAAAAAGAAATTGTGATCCACATCCCTGCCACAGTCGTTTCATATGATGTATCACTGTGCTTAACCACAAAAACATTTTCACCGGTAATTCAATTCTAGTCCTTGTCCTCAAACTGTCAGACACCCAGCCCCACAGGATGAGCCAGGGAAACTAGAGCACAAGTCGTCAAAATTAGAATGAAACGCGAAAACTGTGACAAACTTCAGGTAAAATGAATACTAAGTTAATCCCCAGAAGACGAGATTCAGGAGACCTTGCAAGAGCAGCTTTAGGCCCAGCACAATTAATGGTCACAAGGAACTGGCTTCTCCTCCGGCTTACTCCTACTCCAACATTTTTTGGGACCATCTCTGAAATGAATATGAGTCTTTTGCATGGAATGATCAAACATAAACCCATTTTATGACCCCAATTGTTAAATCTCAGGGTTGCCAGGTGAAAAGGCCTTTCACGCCATCACTGGTGGCAATTTAAACAGTGTGAGGGACATGCCAGGACCGACATCAGAACCAGAATTAGTTTAGGGTCCTTACCTGGATGGGACACCCATAACATGTAAGGACAGGGAAGAGCAATAATCCCTGCATATTTTTATGCCTTTGCAGGATGGCAGTAGCCCTGAATATCAGTACCCATTTAGACACCCACAGGGAATTCTGGGAATTATAGTTCAGTTTAGGAGCTTC
This sequence comes from Polypterus senegalus, assembly GCF_016835505.1. Classification (NCBI taxonomy): domain Eukaryota; kingdom Metazoa; phylum Chordata; class Cladistia; order Polypteriformes; family Polypteridae; genus Polypterus; species Polypterus senegalus. Next base: position 16,859,788 of record NC_053165.1, on the reverse strand, counting down.
TCTAGTGTCAGTTTTGCATCTCACGTCACCTTCTGGGAATGGGACAGCTTTTTACAGGGCTGAGACTGGAAGGGGCGGAGTCTGATCTGAGAGGTGGGGCAGGGTTTGAACTGACAGGTGGGGCGGAGTCTGATCTGGGAGGTGGGGCAGGGTTTGATCTGGGAGGTGGGGTGGGGCCAGTTGCTCTTCTTGGCCATTTTGTCTTGGCTGCAAGAAGAGAATGTTAGCATTTCATCCTGGAGTGGGACTGTTGACCTCACCAGAGCCAGAGAAGGTGGTCCCCAGACAAGCTTTCATGACAGTGTTTTCATGTCTACCAATTCTGTATTTAGTAATTTGTAAAATCTAGCATTTTTCCCAAGATCTTGTCACAGTGCTCTGCTCCTGCACTATATAAAAATAAACTGGATTGAATTGAATTGTCTTGGAGTTAACTAAAAAGAAAAAAAAATGAAAGGTGCCACAGCAGTGCAGCCCTGCTGGGGTCTGTGGGTGCGACTAGAGTAGGGGTCTCCAACCTTTTTTCCCCCCTGAGAGCTACTTTTACAAAATGAAAATGGCCGAGAGCCACTCATTTTTTCTAACGTTTATTCTCATTGCTTATTTCAACCCAAACAAACTAAATACGCTCGTTTTGCCTGAACATTTACAAAATGTTGGTGTCCACAACTCACATTTTGCATTAAAACATCACAAAAAAATATTTAGTTCACCTGCAAGTGCATTTTCTAGCGTATCTCACACTATTGCATTTAAAAACATGAATGCTGTCAAAACAAATTAATGCAATTCCAAATCCACAGATCTGACGTATTCATTCGTCACTTTGTCACATGTCACTGTGTCACTTTATTCACAGGTCCAGTTGCATGTGTGATGTGTTTTTTAGTTAGTCAGGTGAGTCAACAAGAGAGGTGACTGGTGGAGTGGAGCCACTCAGGTTCACTCTTATGGAGTCCTTTAAATGTTCGTCTGTCAGTCTTGTTCTGAACTTTGACTTCATGCCATTCATGTCAGACTCGCAGAGGTGTGGAGACTCAGACAAAGCAGACATTTTCAGAGCTGCTTGGTGAAGATTCTTATAGTTACCTGGCTCTACTAAGCTCCAGAAATGCTGACAATGCTGTTGAGACTTTAACTGCACACTATTTTGAAGGTTTACTAATATATAATATATAAAATCAAATGTCTTTCTGTCTGTCTGTCAGCTTTCACCAGAGAACCACTTAACGGATTTAGATTGGGTATTTTTCTATAATTTGCTTGAACATTCTGGCTGATTTTGCCACTTCTCTCATTTCGCTATGTATCACAGTTTGCTTGCCGTACCGAGAAAAAGGCAGCGGACCGAGGGAAGGGGCCTTCCTCACTCACTTGCCAGCTTCGGTTCGTGGTCCTTAACTCCGCTTGGCTAGCAAACGAGAGAACAATTGAAATCAACTTTGTTTGATATTTAAAATAAAGTGCTACTTAGGTCTTGATGAGTTTGAGTCCGGATATTCTCTTAAGCATATGCCACATTGAAAACACAGATTGCAATTCAGATGGTGGATCGTGACTTTCTGTTAAAAGGATCGTGATACGATTTTTTTGGAAAGATTGCCCAAACCCTAATTTGACTAATCAAGCTTTCAAATTTATGTAGGATTCATTAACCCTTTGGTGAGCTACAGTGGAACCTCAGGTCACGAACGTCTCAGAACACGTACAAATCGGGTTACGACCAAAAAATTCACCAAACTTTTGCAGCTGTTCACGACCACACACACTCGGGTGACGAACAAGCCAGTTTCCCTTCTGGTTCGTATGCGCCGATGATTTCCGCACGTGTTCAGTCTCTCCCTGTACATCGTTCTCGGTCAGACGTGCGTGCATTCGCTGTGAACTCTTTGTGCTCTATTTCGTGTGCTTTTGTATTAATTTTGCAATTAACCATGGCCTCTAAGCAAGTGAAGAGTAGTAGTGGTGGTGAGAAGAAAGGTTCGAAGAAAATTGAAATCGAATTAAAGAAAGAAATTATTGAAAAGTATGAGCGTGGTGTTCGTGTTACTGATCTTGCCGCCGAGTACAATAAGTCAAAATCTACAATTTCGACTATTCCAAAGCAGAAAGAGGCCATTAAAGCAGCTGATGTTGCAAAAGGAGTTACAGTGTTAACCAGGCAGAGGCCTCAAGTGCTGGAAGAGGTGGAAAAACTGATGTAGTGTGGCTGAACGAGAAGCAATTTAAAGGGGATAGCGTAAGCGAGGCGATGTTATGCGAGAAAGCCAGGAAGATTCATGGCGATTTGCTGCAAAACTATCCTTGGTCACCGCCAATGCCTGGAGAGCCCTGGTCCTCAGCACTTCCGCCATACCTGGAAGTGCTGGAGGGAAGACGACCAGGGACACCCAGAGTGCTTCCAGGGGTGCAGCCGGTACTTCTGCCACACTGGGGAGTGCCAGTGGAAGCTAATCGGGAGGCACCTGGAGCATGTCCGGGTGTGTATAAAAGGGGCCACCTCCCTCCATTCAGGGGCTGGAGTCGGGAGTGCAGAGGACGAAGTCTTGGTTGAGAGGAGTGGAGGCGGACCTGAGAAGATGGCATTGGAGAAAGGCCTGGACTTTGGGGGAGTGTGACGGACGACAAGGACCCATGCCGGCCGGGATGTCCCTTTGACACTGGATCTGGGGGAGAAGCCATGGGATGCACACCACGTCCCTCTTGGGCGGTACCGGGGCCACAATCGTGGAACACCGGAGCTCATGCCTATTGCACGGTTTAACAAGTCTGTGTGGGCAGGAACGCAGCCACACCCGGAAGTGCAGCCGGAATTAGGTTATCACCTGAAGGACTTGCGAGTGGGACATAAGAAGGGCCTGCAGCCACTACTTAGGTCGCCAGAATTGGGAGGAGGAGGACAAAGCTGCCATGTGAGGAATAGTGAAGGAAGAAGAGTGTGTTTTTGGGTGTTTTTCTTTTGGTGTATTTTTGGGATGATGTTAGGGCTGAGGGACACAGGGAAGACGTGGCCCCCAGCTGAAGAAAAATAAATCTTTTTGTTTATTTATACCTGTGCCTGGGCAGCTCGGTGGCACAGTGAGTAGTTCGCTTCGCGGGTCCTTCCTGTGTGGAGTTTGCATGTTCTCCCCATGTCTGCATGGGTTTCCTCCCATAGTCCAAAGACGTGCAGGTTAGGTTGGCGATCCTAAATTGTCCCTAGTGTGTGCTTGGTGTGTGGGTGTGTGTGTACGATGAGACCCAACTGACTAAATGCTATGTGTAGAGTAAGATAAGCACTGCACATCATCAAAGCCCACACCATCGCCACCACGAATCACAATGATGGCAGTGTCATTCTCTGGGGAAGCTTCTCTGGAAAGACTAGCTTGCCAGAATCGGAATCAGAATTCACTTGATTGGCCAGGAACACTAATAGGATCGGTGCAACATACTCTATAAGGACAACACAGAACTCAAAAGATAAATACTGTATATACTTGCTTAAGTCCTCCCGCAGATAACTTGGGTCTTGATTTTACCGTACAATTTCCTGTATTTTATAATGTCGGTCGCATAAGTCGAATGTGGTAAAGTCACGCTATTGGTCCAAGAGATGAAGATATGCTAACGCCCACCTGAGACAGTAACCATGGAGCACACGACCTTTTGTTTTTCTATGTATTGTGCCTACGTGACCACACGGTAATACCTGAACTATTTCGAAGTGACGTTTGCACTGTTTTGTATGTTTTGTATCTCACACCCTCATACACATTTATCGTAAGAGCAACCCTTATCTACGATGGAGCGTTTGAACAGAAGAAAATATAAAGCTGGTTTTAAATTAAAAGTCGTTGAAGTGGCGAAAGAAATTGGTAACTGCGCTGCTGCAACAAATTTTGATGCATCTGAGAAACTGGTGTGAGACTGGAGGAGGCAAGAAGATGTAAAAAAAAAAAACTGCATGACGTATTTTTCAACGGGCGTCTGATTTTATGATCGATTTTTCGGATTTCAAGACCCAAATTATACGTGAGTATATACGGTATAAGAAGATAAAATATAAAATGATAAAATACGAGGCAGAACGTGAGGGTTATAGATGAACTGGACTGACATTCCTTGAGGGAGATTGAATTTCCTTAGCTGATTCAAAAAGCACATTCACTGATGGGCTCATACCAGTTCATGATGGTTCGTGTTCAAGAGGCTCCCGCCAGTGACGGGGGTGCATGGAGCCGACCTGAACTGTCACAACTAGGTGATCCCGGGTGAGCCACTGAGCCTTCCTAGTGACTCAGTTTTAAAAATAAATAGAGACAATCACACCTCACCTCCATGCATGCAAAGCAGCTTGGGGTTTTACTTCAGAAAGCTATTCTATATAACATATGCTGTTGGTATTTTTCACGCAATTTGCTGCTGTTCTGCCCATTCTGAAAAAAATAAGACATGCTGTGCTTTGTGTTTTTTATTTTTATTTTGAAAGAGTTGATGCCAAAACTATGCATTTGAGTTTCATGTAAGCATACAATTTTTCCACCTCAGTCCACGGCCATCTCCACGTTTCTTTACATGATTTACAGGAAGCTGTCAATAATAGAATTACACATCCGGAGAGGTTAAAGTGAGCCAAGTGAATCATTCTGCAAATACAATTCACCATGTCAGAATTTCCAAAGGGTGCGCCACTTTTTGCCCAACTCCTGCTGACCAGAATAAATGATTTAATGGCCAAAGAGCACCCAGTGGAATGGGTGGGGGGAAATAGTTAGTTTTTAAGGGGTGTTCTGTTGAATGCCAGGCACAGAATGTGCTCTCTGCCAGTTTTAAATGCCATATTCATCTGTGCTTCTTTTTTTTCTTTTGGTTATGTTTTGGGCTCAGGTAAATTTCTCCTTGGCCATGTGATTTTCAGCTGATCTGTGATTGTTGATATGGGACACATCATTTGATTGCTGTCACCATTTAGAAATCACTTAGGTTAGATAGATAGATAGATAGATAGATAGATAGATAGATAGATAGATAGATAGATAGATAGATAGATAGATAGATAGAGTCACACACGAGGGGGCAGCTAAAGGACCTGATCAGCTACGCAAAACCACAAGACGGGGCACTGGGACAGTGTGTTAACGCTTCTCTCTGTTTAACCAAGAAAGACAAGCAACAAAAAACCACATCACCTTGAATTTGTGTTGAAATTGTCCCAACAACATCCGAGGAGCTTCCTCGTTGTTCCCAAACTCCCCCTGAGGACTTCACGTCCGGTTGCTTACGGATGACATCACCTCTGTCCCAAGATCCTCCATGTCAAACTTCCTTCATTCCTAATTCTGTTCTCCATCACTTAAATTGCTCTGTGTAACTGCCATTCACTGTCAACCGCTCATTGCAAACCTGACCGTTGTATTGAACTATCAAGTTCTAACTGTGGTTTACAGTATACAGGGACGGACTTCCCAACCCTTAAACTGTGTTCCTGTGTTTTCTTCACAATAGATAGATAGATTTTAGTATAGTAGGCAGGGTTTGATAGATAGATAGATAGATAGATAGATAGATAGATAGATATTCATTGTAGTATAGTAGGCAGGATTAGATAGATAGATATTCATTGTAGTATAGTAGGCAGGATTAGATAGATAGATAGATAGATAGATAGATAGATAGATAGATAGATAGATAGATAGATAGATAAAGATATTTATAGAATTTCATATTTTCTGCATATTCACATGAAGTATTTCAGATTCTTATTACTTGTCAGATTGGTAAACCTTTATTTAAAGTGAATGTTGAAGCACATTTCCTGGGCTCGTGGTTACAGTAAATGAAAAATATTGTTAAAAAGGTGAAAATGAACGCCATGAGGCAAATCATCCAAAGCATTAGAAAGCTGTCAAAAATTTGAAAAGCTAATTACGGTCCACACAAATGTAATCCTGACTGTGTCCACTGACCACAAACGAGATGGTTTTGTCACGCCTATTATTATTCCAGATGAAGAAGTCTCAGCAACTTCATGGCAACTAAAACAAAAAAGAAGAAATTTGAATCAGGGTGGCTGCAGGGGGGGTAAACAGAAAATCAGACGTGTTTTACAGAAAAGGGCTTTCTTTACAGCAAGTTCAAATGATGCCGAGCTTATTGTACTGCCTGTATTCTTCTCTCACCTTCACTTGAGAAAGAAGGAGGCCACGTCTACATGAGGAACTCAAGGCGCCGAATTTTAATGCTTCGGTTGTCATAGAGCCCCACACACGCACTTCAACATGAGTGACTAAATGCTCTTGTCCTGACAATCAGAGTGACAGGTTGAGGGCGAGAGGCCAAAGGTCAGCCAATGTTTCAATGTCTCTACTTGTTCTGCTTGACCTTAAATGTCGAAAAGGTCATGTTTGTGCTCCCTGTAAAGTAACCTCGTGATTGTTATTTTTTTGATGGGGCAGTTAGTGGGTGCTGCTATGAGTGGCCATTAGGATTCTAACGGGACGCTTCTTTTGTCAAGAATGTTTAGATTTGTAGCATATGCTCCCATATGGCCACAATGGTTGGAGTGCAGATTTCCAAATGGTGGCAGCTGCAAATAAGTGAAATTGTTTGAAAAATATAGAAAATGAAAGCAAAGGCTGCAATAATCTTCCGAGCTTATATGAGTATCCAACAAGGCTGAAAATTAATTTTCCACACAGGTTAACAGTCTTTCATCATTTTATACCGCACAGCTTTATTCAACTTCACTATATATAACATGAAGGGAACACAATACATTACAGGATTTTTCATAGGGCTTCTTAGCGGTGATTGTAATGGTTTGCCTTACAGAGCGGGTGGTCCTGCACATTCTCCATGTATAGGTACCAGTGTTCCTTCTGGTACTCCAGTTTTCTTCCATTATCCAATATATAAAATAAAATATGTAACTTCAAGCTAACCCCATTTGAGTGTAGGTGTACACGTGAGTGGACCTTTCAATAGATTATTGAAATGACCAACGCTAATTTCTGCCTTGTAGCCGATGTGGCTGAGACAGCCTTTGGCCATATGTGACCCTGGGTCTGAGAATGTTATCTACCTATTATAAAAAAAAATAAAATCTTGGAAGGAGATGACACATGATTGTCTCAGAGACACTTTCACGTCCCGTGAGTCAAGTCATTGTGTCAAGCGAAGTAACCACACCCAGGGCCGGAAGCCCCGCGAGACAAGAGTTTATGCAAAGAGATTTGGCAAAGTCCTGTGTGGTTATATCAGGCACATTTCTTGTAGAGAGAAAGAAATGATATTCACACACGGGCAGTTATACATTGCATTGTCACGATTTAATTCCAAATATGAAATCAAGATTCAATGCGATATTGATGAAAAGGTAAAAGCGGAAAGAGATCGAATATATGGACATAGGTGATATGACAGAAGTGTGCCATGCAAAATGCAGATCACGCGCGGCACGGCAGCAGCAGCAGCAGCAGCAGCAGCAGCAAGCCAGCAGCTGATCGAGCAAAGAGGAGGTATGTGTTTCCCATTGTATCACCGTTTAAGAGGGGGTGTCCTTGGAGTGCGATCAGCCCCCATTTTCACAACACGAGCAGCAGAGACACGAAGTGGCTGGCGCGTAGCTCAGACTTGGGGCTGGGCGAGCAAAATGAGCAGTGGGCGAAGCCCCCTAGTCTACCTTAACATAAAGACAAGTGTATATGTCTGTGTGTGTAAATCTGAGTGTCCGTCAATCTGCTCTCATATGTCATTACCTATGGGATTTGTAAATGTGTAACGGCCGACCCCTTATTCCCAGCCGGCAGCTACACCTCCAAGACCTGTGGCCTGGATAATTTACTGAGAAGCCTTTCCTGTCAAGCCGTACTCCTACACAGATAAACTTTTCCCACAATCGACGGTTTGTAATGCAAAGACACAATAGGCAGAATGTAAAATTAAACAGGAATAAATGTATTAAATGAGACAAGACACGCCACAAGACAAAAGCACACCCAAATATTCCTCCACCCCAACAATCCCAAAGCAACACCGAAAATATATATACAAATCCCCTCCCTTGTCCACGTAACATATAACACACACCACACAAACGACAAATGACTAGCAAACAGAATGATTGTGAACTTGAGTCCGATACGTGAATAAATGTCCTGAATACGGATACTGATTAGCGGCAATTGTAGCGTTTGTATTTCCCGGCGTTTGGAACAACCTCACCGTGATTCCTCGGCGTGTGGCGAATGATGATTCGACCCCGGGGTCTTCAGCAGCAAGCAGGTTGAAAGGCAGTCCGGATGAATGAAAAACAAACTGGGTCCAAGCGCAATGAAAATGAATCGGCAAGCAAGTTGTAGTCGTGAATGCGATATTGGTTCTCCTCTTTCTCTCTCTCTCTCTCGTGTTAGTTCCCCCTTTCGTCTCCTCCTCTTCTCCTTAAATAGTCCGTGACGGCAGTAATTGATTGATTGATACACAGGTGCTTTCCAGATTAGCGGTTGTGAACTCCTCCCATCATCTGTACTCCTTTACGGGGACAACATTAACTGATACACATACACGTAGTCAATGGGACAATGAAACGAGACACACACAGAACTGACATTTAAACACTAACTATGTGGCACCGCTACAAATGCACTGCTAATGTTAGAGATGTGACATCTGTTGGAATGAAAAATGCAATGTATTTTATTACTACATGCATTGCAAAATGCATACCAGTAGATGGTGCACTACAAACATTAACAGAGGGTAACTGCCGGATGGACACAAATCAGCTTATCCACCAATAATAAAAGAACAAGCGTGTGTGTCTGTGCCTGTGTGTCCATCCGACTGCTGGGGTTAGGAGGAAAGATTTTAAAATAAGCAAAACATGTAGATGAAGAGACAAAAATGATAAGAAAAAATACCAAATATGGGTAACCAAATTGGTCTGTTCTGTTGTCCAGTGTTATATGCTGGCAATAGTAGCTTGGTAGTGCCTTTCTCACACCCACTTGCACCACGTGAATGAGGTTGGTAGCTGTAATGCTAATGACTGATAACTTTGAATGTTGGGCAATGGATGAGTGAAAATATCGATAAATCAATGTGCACATCGGGAAACCCTAAACCCGGATTGACCAGACTAGAGGCTAATGCCCCAGCGACCACCACTGCACTTTCTCAGCAAAGCATTTCGACCGGATGAATTGCCAGTTCAACGAGCAACACCGAGATGAACAATGAAAACGAGCTGCTCTGTCCAAAGAGGTGAAGGCCACCATGATGGAATGGGATCAAGTACGGGGTGAGCCAAAGGGAAGTACCACATTTCAAATGTTTATTCTACAAAAATGATACAAGATAAAATACATTTCATTACGACACAAGAAAGGGTATACAAAATAGATTTTGTTTCACTGTGTTTTAAAAATGATGTCTTCAAGATGGTGGCCATCATTAGCAATACACTCTTCGAGACGATTTCCGACTCGTTTGGCCATTTCAAGGGGAACAGAGGTGATTTCGTGCTGAATAGCGTCCTTGACGACTTCAAGGTTTTAAGGTCGCTACAGAATGCAGCTGCTAGAATCCTAACTAGGAAAAGAAAATCCCAGCACATTTCTCCAGTTTTGATGTTACTACACTGGTTACCTGTGTCATTCAGAATTGACTTTAAAATACTGCTTATGGTTTACAAAACCTTAAATAATCTGCTCCATCTCATATAAATTGGAATGTCTGACACCTTATATTTCAAATCGTAACCTCAGATCCTCAAATGAGTGTCTGCTTAGAATTCCAAGAACAAAACTTAAAAGTGGTGAGGCAGGCGGCCTTCTGCTGTTATGCACCTCAAATCTGGAATAGTCTGCCAATAGGAATTTGCCAGGCTAATACAGTGGAGCTCTATAAAAAACTGCTGAAAACACATTACTTTAACATGGCCTTCTCATAACTTCACTGTAATTTAATCCTGATATCTGTATATTCAATTCATTATAATAATTATTCATGATGGCTCTAAAATCCATACTAACCCCTACTCTCTCTTCTGTTTCTTTTCCCGGTTTTCTGTGGTGGTGATCTGCGCCATCACCACCTAATCAAAGCACCGTGATGTTCCTACATTGATGGATTAAAAGGCAGAAGTCTACATGACCATCATCATCAAGCCCTTCCAAGAGAACCCTAAAGGACTGTTTCATTTATGTTAGGTAGAATGCCCAGAGGGGACTGGGTGGTCCCGTGGCCTGGAGCCCCTGCAAATTTTATTTTGTCTCTCCAGGCGTATGGAGTTTTTTTTTGTTTTTTCTGTCCTCCCTGGCCATCGGACCTTACTCTTATTCTATGTTAATCAGTGTTGTCTTATTCTAATTCTTACTTTGTCTTTTATTTCTCTTTTCTTCATCATGTAAAGCACTTTGAGCTACATTATTTGTATGAAAATGTGCTATAGAAATAAATGTTGTTGTTGTTGTGTGTACCTTCAACTTGAGATAGCCCCACAAGAAGAAATCATACAGAGCGTGAAGGCCACCTGACATCACTGCGCAGGGAGATCAGCTTCCCCAAAAACATCTCTTGAAAACTTGCATGGATCTCCACGCCACATCCATTTCTTCCAGTTCTCTAGCATTTCAACGTAACGTTCTGATGTGACGGCAACCGTTGCTCCCCTCTCCTCAAAAATGTAAAGGGCTTACAATGGCAAATTCTGCAATGGCGCACCAAACTGTAACCCGCTCACTGTGCAGGGGTCTCTGATGAAGTTCACAAGGGTTGGTTTCAGCTCAATAGCTTATTTATGCAACCATTCAAATGGAAATGTCACTGAACATGATGATGGCATCGCGATGAACGGTTTGCAGAATGTTCACGCACAACTCTCTATACGGCTCTCCCAGTCTCTCTCAGTGAGTTCCTGCGCTCCCATCATTGTGTATGGATGGAAATTAAGGTCCAAATGCAAAATTGTCCTCAAAGACATGTTGGAAATGCCTAAGGCAGAAGCGCGCTGAACATCTAGGAGACTGCAAAATTGATGCCCTTACAGCTTGGATGTTTTCAGCCGTTCGTACAGTCCAAGAACAGCCTGGAGATTTTTCTTCAATGTTGTACCCGTCTGCCTAAATTTAGCCACCCACTGAAGAATCGTTTTCCTGATTTGGGACGTCACCGTTAGGAGGAGTGCTGAAGTGTGTTGCGTAGTGATGATGGATTCGTTGTTTTTGAACAGCTAAAGCACAGTGTGTACCGGACCAAGGCATGAAAACTACAAGGGATCGCCTCTTAAAGGACGCCCACCGACCCTAACCCACTCGGCTGCCTCTACCTCGCACAATGACCTTGTGAAATGTGCTACTTCATTTTGGCTCACCCTGTACCGTTTATTTATCCCAGAACAAATGGACAATCCATCGATCAAATAAAAAACACGAGCTCTGTGTTGCTTACTTAGCATTTAACCCATTTTCGGTGGGCAGCACAGTTAGTATTTTATTAATCTGATTGAGCCTGCTATCATTAGATGCCATGAGAGGTGTGTGATTGGAAATCCAGAGGGTGTAAAAGAAGAAGAGCCCACCAAATGACGAGAAGGACTTGTAACCAAAGAATAGCTGGAGGACACATGGCGCAATCGTGACACATCCCAAACTGGAAAGAGGGGTCCCCAAGTGTCTGACTTCAGTATGATGCCACTAGGTGGTGCTATCTACATTAAATGGAGTCTGAACTATGGAGGAGGTGAGGGAGTAGCAGAGCAACATTGAATCATTCCTTAAATAAAATATTGATGAGAAAAGGAACAATTCTTTTGTTATCTTGCACTTTGGGAAGATTAAATCTCTTTTTTTATGTCCCAAGAATACTTTTTAAGGCCAAGACACAAACAAAATGCCAGGGACTTTGCTGTGGGACCTGCGAACGCAGTGCCTGAGTAACTTCCTCTGACAGCCAGAGTCAGACGCCCAGCATCTCATTTAAATAATGTCCACCAGTAATGAGGACAGTGCGGGTTTTACATTAAAGTTATTTTTGGAGCTCGAAGCCTGGGACTTGACACCCCAGTGGATAAATTAGCTCAACCCAAGGCTCTCCAGAGGGGACTGCAGACCAGTTCTGTGAAGCACTCAAAAACTTTTGCAAACTCCATCTGCTCCAGTTTTGAACATAAATAGCAGAGAAGGAGAAAAAAAGAACGCGAAGCAGCGGGCCTCAGAAAGTTGTGCTGATAGGAAGCACATGTCCGCCGTGAGTCCGACTGGCAGTTTCAGCAACGTCTGATTTGTTCAGGCATTCTTTGCTTCTGTGTTTGTTTCTTTTCTCTTTCCTTTTCAATTTCATGATGCTCTGTGCTTTGTGGACAACGGGCGTGCAATTCCTATTTGCAAAGTTTAAAATAAACATGAGATTACTTTAGACGTTTGCAGATTGATATCTAGCCACTGATCCTTTAATTAATATTTTAATATTGACCCTTTTTTCATATAGATATCTTAGTCAGAGCTACGGGGAACTGTAAACCAATGTCAGCCCCAGAACTGGCTTAAAAATCTGCGGAGGATCTAAGTCTGCTGATCTGTGCACTTGCACCACATTGCTGCTTGACACACATCGTTTTCTCTAAATCGTATACCTTCTGTGGAAAGACAGGGAGCGCCACTGAGCTCAAAACCTCAGACACAACTGACACACACACACACTCAGAGGTTCAATTATAATAGATTTTACACCACCAAGTACCTCATACTGTATATACAGTATATATAAAATACAGCATGTATGCAGATGGTGAATCCTTCCTCTTGCTACTCCTCTTCCTCACCCAAGTATTGTCCTCTGCCTCCAGACTCTGACTCTCCGAGGCAAGGCAGAGCAGCTCCCTTTAAACTGAATCCTGGGTGTACTTCTGGTGTCCACCCAAAGCCTGGTGGAAGTATTTCCGGATCAGGTAGAAGTTTCTATAATGAGGTGATGGTTCCTCATTACAATTCCCCTGTCGGCACACACTGCACAAAACAGGTCTGCACACCTCCCAGCATGCCTGTGGGCTGAAAAAAATGGAGCAGCAACACAAGAAGGCTGCTGTCTTGTGTATCTGAGAACAATAGGCTAACTAGCCCGACCTTTTCATCTTTCTGGCCTCCCTCATCGAAAAGGAATCAGTTCTCAACCCGGTGGGGACTTCGACCCACCAGCATAGCCCGACGGAAGCATTTCCGGGTCAACAGAAGTCCCACAAAGTAGGGATGACAGACCCATGCAGCACACACTAGCGGCATCCGCAGAAACCACGAAGGCTGACCTAATGGACTACAATTCCCAGTGTGCCTTGTATGTATATACATACATACTTAAAGAACTCATAAAATGATTCAGGCACACTACTAGTCAACAGCAGTGGTTTTACCTTACGGATCCCAGGGTTGTAGCAGTGACAAGTAGGACTTGTCAAGGCAACATGTGTTATGACTGGGAGGCCCAAAAGCACTTCCAAAAATGCCCACTAGAGGGGGAAATCTTGTCACAACCTGGTTAGATACAAAAAAGTCCATGTCGAATCTTTATAAAATAAAAGTGTAATTGCCACTGTAAGTACACGAAGCTCTGTGGAACACACAAGGTACAAAAGGAGTTTCCAGCAAGAGCAATCCAAGGTGAACAAGTCCCAAAACACAATCCAATGGCAAAGACAAAAAAAGAGAGCAAAATGGTCAAAAACATCCAGTAATATCAAAATTGCAAAAGTACAACAAAACACAAGTAAACTCCCCAACACTCCCTGGCGCACTGGAAAGAACCGCCAGGAACTGTGGGAGACCGTCTGGATCTATGGGGTGGAGGACAGTTCTCGACAGTAATTGGCAGGTGGCCCTTAAAGGCAGCTTATACACAAACAAACCAAACAATACCCTAAACTAATAAAATACACAAGTAATATCAAATCTCTAACCCAATTCACAATGTTAACATAAACGGAAGAATCAAAGATGAACAAAGAATACATAAAATAAAGATATGATCTCATTACAAATGCAGGCAAAGTGAATCAGATGTTTTTTTGTGCTGAAGAAAGTGTAGAATTCATTAAAATAATTCATAAAAATTCTTAGGCCTTGAGGGTTTTCTCCTGTGGTTTTCATGTGAACTTCAATTTCGTTTAATTTATTCTTGTATAACATTCTTCACTAAATATAGCCTAAAAGGGCTATAATTTGATAATCATAAAATATTAAACTTTACTATGTTTGCACATGCAAATACACACGTCAAAGGTCAAAAATAACAAAATAGCGATAATACAAAAGGCAAACGATCATAAAGGCTGACATGAGACGGACTGAAAGTGATGGAGAAAGAAACAAAAATGGCAGTTGACGACATATTCAGAAAATAAACCTTTGGGGGGGTCCACATCATCATTTATAGCATGTAGAACTCAGGTGGCACCCCCAACCCACTTCTGAGCATTCTAGGTTTGTGCTTTTTAGTTTATTTAAAAGGACAACAAAGATAACAAGAGAGCGTCTTCGGACCCCTTCATTTTTTTCATATGTTGAAATGGTTTTATTTCATTTTATCTCTCAACAAGTAACATTTAATACCTCAGAATGGCAAAGTGAAAACAGGATTCCAGACATTTTTGCAAATTTATTAAAAATAATAATAATAATAAAACACTGAGGTGGGCTGGCACCCTGCCCAGGGTTTGTTCCTGCCTTGCGACTTGCGAGGGGGCGACTGCCCTGGGGGCTGCGGGTAAAAAGCTGGGAAGCTCAACCCTGTAGGGGCCCGTGGTCACCGCCAGGGGGACCCCAATACCTGGAGGACCCTGGACTTCAGCACTTCCGCCACACCAGGAAGTGCTGGGGGAAAGAGGAACAGGGACACCCGGAGTGCTTCCGGAGAGACAGCAGGCACTTCCGCCACAATGGGGTGTGTCGGTGGGAGATTGCCGGGAACACATCTGGAGCACATCCGGGTGCTTATTTAAAGGGGCCGCTTCCCTTCAGAGTTGGACTTGAGTCGTGTGGAAGAGTGGACAAGGTCTCTGGAGGAGAGAAGGAGGTGATCTGAAGGAAAGAGAGAGAAGGCATTGTGTTGGCCTGGACTGAGGGGTATTGGGGGCTTGTGAGTACTTGTTGTGAAGGATGGAAGACCACAATAAACGTGTGTGGGGTAATACTAACATGTCTGCCTGTCTGTGTCCGGGTCATATTCCACAATATATATATATATATATATATATATTGTGGAAGACTGCCAGCTTCCGAGGCCGGTCCGCACCCCCAGGCCGACAGGAGGAGCTCTCCAGACAGCGGGATGGTGCTCCGAGGTCCAGCAGGGCCTTATGGACTCTGTGGTGTTTATTCACAGCCCTGCTGGATACCTTGGGCGCCACCAGGAGTCGCTGTGGGGGGACTTATCGGCTCTGTTGTGCCTTATGACCGGGAGTACGCCACGGTCACGTGACAGGAAGATATGGCGTGCTCCGGGTTGAAGTAATGGACTTATTGCCCTGACCCGGAAGGAGTAGGGAACTGTGGACTCCTGGGACAGGAACACCTCCGGGTCAGGGGCTATAAAAGGACGCTGCCTCAGTCCAGACACTGAGCTGTGCTGGGTGGGAGAGGAGCAAAGTGTCTGGGCGAGGAGGAGAGGTTATAGCGAGTTTAATAGTGGTGGTTTGTTTAGAGTGTGTTTGTTTGTAGTGTGGAAGGTGCTTGCTGCACTGTGAGAAAAATAAAAAGGTCTTGGACTGTTACCTGGTTGTCAGGAGTCGCACCTGAGGGTTCGAGGGTGCACTACTGCCCCCTACTGCCACACTGGCGTAGTCGGCAGGATTCTCTGGCCGTCTATTGGCAGAGGACCTGCATAACAAAGAAATTTTGTGTGGGCAGACAACCCTCAGGGATTCCCCATCTTTACACGGAGGTGCACAACACCACCGCTGCCAAGGAAGCGCAACACTGCGTGATATCCCGCTCTACAGGGCCATGGGAAAGAAAACGGGAAAAAAGAAGGTTAGTCCCAGCCGCCTGCAGGGCATGACGGACGCCGCGATGTCCTGGACACTCCTGACCGGGAGCGAGGAAGACAGAGCGCTGATACGGGCCAAACAAGCCCGGCCGCGAAGACCCGGACACGGACAACTGCCGAAGCGCATCATACTCCCTAGACGGTCCGGGGGTGCCGCATTCCATTGCGGAGGCGGCTGCAGGTAAACCGCCCGACGTCCCGTCTTTTTTATCCTGTTTTACAGACGTCCGCCGGAGGATTGCAGCGGCGTCTTGGACGACTACCTCGTGCTTCGGCAAAATGGCCGCGCTCCCAAAAGACAAGCCGTGACGTAAGACGGCTAGAGACAGCCGCAGTCGGCGACAACAGACTGGTCACCCGCGGTGGATGTCGGGACGGTGGAGGAAACCCGGAGTCCGCCGACGAGGCGTCGCCCCTAACGGGTCCGAGCCTCCTCGAAGGGAGGGGAAGGCGGGCGCCGCCGAAAGAGAACGCCGACAAAGAGGGACGGGTTGTGGCTGACGAGTCTGCCGCGTAAAGGAGAAGGCAGATCGCAGCCGGCTTGTAGTGGCCAGCCGTCCCTCTGAAGACTCCAACTCCCAGGAGCCTGTGCGCGACCCAGCGGAACACGTGCCGGGAGGCGACGTGCTCATTGGTTCCCGGCCGGAAGGTAAGCTCAACGCGGAAGCGAAAATGCAGCCGGCCGTAATAACTAACTGTTTAGACTTACAGGGTCTCGAGAAATACCTCGAGCCCCTGCACCGTTTCTTGCAGGGTGTCGAAGAGCTGAAGGAACGTGTGGAGGAACTAGGAGCGACGGCAGCAGCACCTGTAAAGGCGCTGAAGGATTTTGTGCAGCGGCTGCGCCGGGAAGCTCGGAGATGGTCGATGCGGGAGTACAGGTGAGTCCCTCCCGTGTCGTAGAGAATAAGGGGACACAGTGCGATCGGGCACCGCGGAGAATGAGTAGCGCGTGTCAAAGCACTGTGTACCCGACAAGAGACTGGGGCACGATGACTGAATGGTCGGGGACTGGAGCAAACAGCCCGGGGCATGCGCGTGGCGTGGCTTTCCGGGCAGTACGGCTCACCAGGACCCGACCGGTCTTAAGTGCGGGGTAGCGCCGGTGGTAGGAGTTCCGGGGGATGCGCCGCTCGTGCCGGTGCAGCTGAATAGTGCTGCGCATCGGTGCGGGACGGTGCAAATGACGCCGACTCCCAGTAAACGGAAGGTAGCGGGTGTGCAGACAGCACAGAGGCTCTCCTCTTCCCATGAAGGGCCTCAGGCTGAGCGCAAGCCCACATTGCGGAGATCCCCAAAAGGAATGGTGGGTCTCCCAACAGGATAGAAAGAAGGCTTGAGGGCCGCCAGGCGGCCATGATGACTTCCCTGGCAGGTGAAGGGGCGGAGATGACGCTGACGGAGTTCCCGAGATGTTTTTGGTCCCGCAGAGGGGAACAGCCAGGAGGACTCCGTCGGTGCTATAATTGCCGGCGACCGGGCCACGAGGCGCCATTGTCCCCGGAGAGACAGGAAGTACACCGTCCCTCCAAGGTTCGCTCGACGACAGGGACAACGCGTTCAAGGCCCGGATGACGCGTCCTCCTGGAGGAGGACGTCCCTTTCGGGGCCGGACGCTCCGCCCCAGAAGTCGTCACTAAGGGGGGGGAACTGTGGAAGACTGCCAGCTTCCGAGGCCGGTCCGCACCCCCAGGCCGACAGGAGGAGCTCTCCAGACAGCGGGATGGTGCTCCGAGGTCCAGCAGGGCCTTATGGACTCTGTGGTGTTTATTCACAGCCCTGCTGGATACCTTGGGCGCCACCAGGAGTCGCTGTGGGGGGACTTATCGGCTCTGTTGTGCCTTATGACCCGGGAGTACGTCACGGTCACGTGACAGGAAGATATGGCGTGCTCCCGGGTTGAAGTAATGGACTTATTGCCCTGACCCGGAAGGAGTAGGGAACTGTGGACTCCTGGGACAGGAACACCTCCGGGTCAGGGGCTATAAAAGGACGCTGCCTCAGTCCAGACACTGAGCTGTGCTGGGTGGGAGAGGAGCAAAGTGTCTGGGCGAGGAGGAGAGGTTATAGCGAGTTTAATAGTGGTGGTTTGTTTAGAGTGTGTTTGTTTGTAGTGTGGAAGGTGCTTGCTGCACTGTGAGAAAAATAAAAAGGTCTTGGACTGTTACCTGGTGTCAGGAGTCGTACCTGAGGGTTCGAGGGTGCACTACTGCCCCCTACTGCCACAATATATATATATATATATATATATATATATATATATATATATATATATATATATATATATATATATATATATATATACATACATATATATAAATATATATATATATAAATATATACATATATATATACATATATATATAAATATATACATACATATATATACATATATATATAAATATATACATACATACACACAAACACACTACGCTGGTAGGACTGGGGGAGGGAATGTATCCAGAGCATTACCTCCCCCAGAGAGCTAGGTGGCAGCCCCCTTGGGTTGGAGTGGTGACTTGGACTCCCGCACGGCTCCATGGGAGTTGCAGCGTGATGCAGCCCTGCTGGATTTCGTGGGTGCTATCAGGGGGTGCCGCAGCTGAAGCTGAGCCCATATGGGCAGCTCTTCCGCTACACCTGGAAGTGCTGAAAGAAGTGGAACAATGACCACCCTGAGCACTTCTGGGTGCCTTATAAAAGGAACCAGCAGCCACTACTCTAGGAGCCAGAGTCGGGTGGGAGAAGAAAAAGCTTGCCAGGACCAGGAGGAGTGAAGGAAAGATGAAGAGAAGAAGAAGAGTCTTGTGTTGTGCTGGACTGTTTTGTACTTGTGGGAAACGTGTGTCTTGAACTTGTGTCCCATGCCTGTCTGTGTCAAGTTTGGGCGGCGGTGCATAGGAGGCAGTCATAGGGCTTAACTGAGGGTAAGATGTCAGCTCGACGGTTGATAAAGAGCACAAACGTTCGCCCTTCTGTCCAAACCATGCCCTCCTACTGACCGCACTTCCGACAACCCCTGCATGGGCCCACCTCCCTCTAACTGCACAGCAACTATAAAAGCCCCCACTTTTCCGCAGTCATTTTGGACTCAGTCTTTTGTGATTACTCGCTTCATTACTAGTTGTTTCCTATCAATACACAGGGTGGATCCCCAAACCTTACATACATATACCCACACAGACACACACACATATATATATATATATATATATATATATATATATATATATATATATATATATATATATATATATATATAGACTTGCACATGTAAACAAGGAGTTTTAAGAAACTACTACATTTTTCTACCTTAACCGGGTTACTTACCTTATGCCAGTTTTGTGTGTGCATGTAAATGTACTCAATGTGCATCACATTAAAAAACAAGCCATGAAGTTGAAAGAATTGCCCGCAGAGTTTAGATATATGACTGTGTCGAGGCACGGATCTGGGGAAATTTCTGCAACATCAACGGTTCACCAAGAGCACTGTGGCCTCCATAATTCTTTAATGGAAGAACTTTTAAACAACTACAGCTAATCTTAGAGCTGGTCACCGTGCAAAATGGATTAATCGATGGGGAAGAGCCTTGGTAAAAGAGGTGACCAAGAACCCGATGGTCACTCTGTCTGAACACCAGAGAACCTGTGTGCCTAAAAGGTGAAACCTGCAGAAGGGACAGCCAATCACTGCCAACACTCCATAACAGAGTTGGGAGACTGAAGCATCTTGCCAGTAAAAAAAAAACCCATGGAAGCCAACTTGGAGTTTGCAGAAAGGCTAAATGACTACCAGAATGGGAGAAACGAGAACTTCTGGTCTGATGAAACCAAGATTGAACTGTTTGACCTCAGGTCTATGCGTCATGTCTGGAGGAAAATCCTGTTTCCACAGTATTGGGTGTTGTTTAATGAGGAAAAATGTGAACGTAAAGGATTTCAGCATAAGTCTGCAACATAACAAAATGTAAAAGAGCGAAAGAGGGTCTTAATACTCTGTATATGCCATACATTTTGATTAATTGCTCTTTATACTGTGTGTTGAACTAGAAATGTACATTTTGCTAAAAACAAATTAATAGATAACAAAGAAGTGAATATAGAACCATGTGTTTCAAATGTTCTCAGTAGAGTGCAGTACTTCTTATTTTCTCACTGCTCCCAAAATAAAATACTCACATTGGTGTCTTTACCCGACAAAACACATTCGTCCCTCCTTTGCTGAGAAACCGGCCAGTGGATCTGAAAAGAAAAAAAAAAGAAATAAAGAAGAATGAAACAAAACATTTTTTCTCACTAAAACCAGAATGCCAGGGGCATGAATCAGCGACATGTAAACACAAGTGACCTTTGGACCTTAAACCAAATGACCTCTCCTGGCAAAGTGAGAAAATCCTGGCATCAGCAGCTCATTAATTTGCAGGTGATGCATTCCCCTGATTGGAGCTTTAAAAAAAAAAATGCACAAAAATAACACGCAGCCCAATGGATTCGTCTACTGATGTCATCAATTTTAACACTTGTGCTGACTCGACAGAGAAATTCCTCAACTGCAAATAAAAAAAAATAAATCATGTGTCTAGGTGTATTTTGTGAAATAAACATTACACATGGGGCGGCACGGTGGCGCAGTGGATAGCACTGCTGCCTCGCAGTTAGGAGACCCGGGTTCGCTTACCAGGTTGTCCCTGTGTGGAGTTTGCATGTTCTCCCGGTGTCTGCGTGGATCTCCTCCGGGTGCTACGGTTTCCTCTGCAGGTTAGGTGCACTGACAATTCTAAATTGTCCCGTGTGTGTGCTTAGTGTGTGTGTGTGTGCCCTGTGGTGGGCTGGTGCCCTGCCTGGGGTTTGTTTCCTGCCTTGCACCCTGTGTTGGCTGAGATTGGCTCCAGCAGACCCCCATGACCCTGTAGTTAGGATATAGCGGGATGGATGGAACATTACACACTACAGCAGGGCGAAATAATGGTGCAGGGCAAAGCAGCTTCCTCAGGGTGCCAACTGGGCAAAGAAAACTGTTAATTTGAAGAAAAAAACAAAAATAAGTTAAAATTATGCACTTTTATGTGCCTCTTAATATTAAGGAAGTTCTCACTCTGGGATGTCACAAGAACATTTCTGGCTTCAACGTGGAAATGAGACGCCACCTTCCTGAAGCATTCTCCTTTTATATTTGTACAGCCAGGAAGGGGCGGGGGCTTCCTTCACTTGGGTGCCCTCAAGGGGCGGTTCCTCAAGGCTGTGAGGCAAGGAGGAGACAGGACTGTCAGTGACAGCACCCTCTTTTGTCCAAGGGTGGTAATGCTACCTGGGAGGTGACCTTCTGGAACGCATTTGTGTGACAAAACGTATTGGCTTTCTGCTCCATAACAACTGCAGTCAAATGAAAAGACGGTGAGGAGTCTGCATTGGTATGAGGTGTTCATTCTCCTTCTCATGCAATCATTATGGCTGCACCAGACTGTAGTTCACAAGGCTAAGGGTTCAATTGTCACTACTCGTTGACCCTACAGCAAGTGGACAACTTAAATTTCTGGCGTGTATATTATAGACAAGTAGACACCATAATATCTGAAAGGTATTTTGCAGGTCAGGTCAGGTATAAATAAAATATGCTAAAAATAATTATACAGCTCTTTCCAAATTAATTATACATACATACAGAAACAGGACTGACTGCATAAGTGTTCTCCCCATTGAGGGTACCGTTTAATTATCTTTAGATGCCACTGGTTTAGTTGATTGATGTCCACCTTTGTACAGCGACTTTGGGTTAAACACACCTTGTTCTGCTTTATCCCACAATTAGTTAGCATGGCATCTGTGAAACCACATATTTATTAATATTTATTAATGTTGCAGGACTACTGAAGTCCTTCACGGAAAAGAGCAAGAAGAACATGGATGACAAGAGAGGTCTTGCATTTGCCAGTGCGAGAACACAGGAACCAATATGGCAGAAATACAACCAGCATGTATGGTACAAACCCACAGAGATTACAGCCAGGGAGGATTGAATTACTGCGGACTAGCACAACAATGCCCCTTAGTCCGAAGAGTTGCACTGCGCTGAGCTGAAAATATGAACACATAACTGCAGTTCTTAAATCCTTACACTGGCTCCCGATTAGGTTTAGGGCAGATTTCAAAATCCTCCTTTAAACATATAAAGCATTAAAATGGCCAAGGTCCGGCTTACTTGTCTGAACTTATCATGACTTACAAACCTGAGCGCACATTAAGATCTCAAGATGCCGGTCTGCTTAGGATTCCAAGGATTAATAAAATAACAGTGGGAGGTCGAACTTTAGTTACAGGGCCCCTAAACTGTGGAGTGGTCTTCCTGCTTCTATAAGAGATGCCCCTTCGGTCCCAGCCTTTAAATCCCGGCTGAAGACTCACTACTTCAGTTTAGCACACCCTGACTAGAGCTGCTGATTTACTGTACAGACTGCATCTCTGTGGTCAGTCATTAGCACTAAAACATAAGTAACATGGTAGTTATAATTGAATTCTAACCCTCACCTATTCTGTTTCTTTTCTCGGTACCCAAATGTGGCAATTGGTGCCACGGCCCACCTGCCAAGTTGTTTGCCTGCCTATGGTAAAGTCATCTTTGATGTAGGATCACAGGAATCATGGGAAAGAGGGGTCCTTTCATTGGATTGGCTGGCTCAGCACTGTTTTTAGCCGTGGAATGGCCAAATGGGGGAGGCAGCTTGATGGATAAGGTCTCCACGACTCTAAAATATCCAAATCTTATTATGTGATATCATCTACTGTTAAATTCTGCTCCTTACTTCTAAAATTTTTATTGTTATGCTGTATTAAGGATTTGTTCTGTTCTGTGTATTGTATTGTATTGTATTGACTCCCTTCTTTTGACACCCACTGCACGCCCAACCTACCTGGAAAGGGTCTCTCTTTGAACTGCCTTTCCCGAGGTTTCTTCCATTTTTCCCTACAAGTTTTTTTTTGGGAGTTTTTCCTTGTCTTCTTAGAGAGTCAAGGCTGGGGGGCTGTCAAAAGGCAGGGCCTGTTAAAGCCCATTGCGGCACTTCCTGTGTGATTTTGGGCTATACAAAAATAAACTGTATTGTATTGTATTGTATTGTAACTGTCGGTGGTCAGCTTTGAACTTGCAATATCAGATATCATAACACGAGCGAGAGTTTCAGCAAAATGGAGAGCTTCAACCGTCAGCCACACAAAGCACGTCTTTGAACGCCGTGCGCTTCCTAGTGACATCAACTGATATATCTCTGTGTTAGCCTCCACCTTCTCTATGCAGAGTCACCACTGCACTCCACCCGTTCACAGTGCAAATGCCACCCTTTTCATCAAATGAATCAGTTCAAAGATTTGCACTCTGGTAAACTGTTGGTGGTCAGTTTCTAACCCGTAATCTCTAGCTTGGAGGTGTGAGCATTTGCAGCATGAGCTAAATCTAGAGCTCCATCCATAAGTCACAGGGAGCTCATCTCCAAACTCTGTGAGTGGTGTGCTTCATGGTGAGGTCAAATGACCTTTCTCTGTGTCAGCTTCCACCTTCTCTGTACGTCGTCACCACTACACTCCACTCACTGACAGTGTAAATCTCACTCTTGTCGCCATTTGAATCAGTTCAAAGATTTTCACTCTGGTAAACTGTCAGTGGTCAGTTTCTAACCTTGTAATCTCGAGCTCAGAGGTGAGAGCCTTGTAGTGTGAGCTAAATGAAGAGCCTTAACTGTTAGCCACACAAAGCACGTCTTTGAACGCCGTGCTCTTCCTAGTGACATCAACTGATATATCTCTGTGTTAGCATCCACCTTCTCTATGCAGAGTCACCACTGCACTCCACCTGTTCACAGTGCAAATCCCACCCTTTTCGTCAACTGAATCAGATTTGCACTCTGCTAAACTGTCAGTGGTCAGTTTCTAACCTACACTTTCCAGCTCAGAGGCAAGCGCCTTACAACGTGAGCTAAATGGAGAGCTCCATCCATCAGTCGTAAGGAGCCCTTCTGTAAATGCTGTGAGAAGTATGCTTCCTGGTGACGTTACCCGATTTTTCTCTGTGTTAGCCTCCACCTTCTTTATGCAGAGTCACCACTACACTCCACCCGTTCACAGTGCAAATGCCACCCTTTTCGTCAATTGAATCAGATTTGCACTGTGCTAAACTGTCAGTGGTCAGTTTCTAACCTACACTCTCCAGCTCAGAGGTGTATGCATTGCAGCGTAAGCTAAATCTAGAGTTCCATCCATCAATTGCACAGAACTTGAACTCTCTAAACACTGTGAGTGTTGCACTTCCTGGTGAGGTCAGCTGACCTTTCTCTTTGTCAGCCCCTATCTCCTCTATGCAGAGTCACCACTACACTCCACCCTTTCACAGTGCAAATCCCACCTTTTTCACCAATTGAATCAATTCAAAGATTTGCACTGTGGTAAACTGTTGGTGGTCAGTTTCTAACCCGTAATCTCCAGCTGAGAGGCGTGCACATTGCAGTGTGAGCTAAACGTAGAGTTCCGTCCATCAGTCTCACGGAGCTCATTTCTAAATGCTGTAAGTGGTGCACTTCCTGGTGGGGACTGCTGACCTTTTTCTGTGTCAGCCCCTACCTTCTCTATACGGTTTCGCCATTGCACTCCACCCGTTCGCAGTGCAAATCCCACCCTTGTCACCAACTGAATTACTATGAACTGGCGGTGGTCAGTTTTGAAACCGTAATATCCAGCTCAGCAGTGAGTGCCTTGTAACGTAAGCTAAATGGAGAGCTCCATCCATCAGCTGTGAAGAGCCCATCTCTGAACACTGTGAGGGTTGGACTTCCCAGTGACGTCAGATAATCTTTCTCTATGCCAGCCCCGCCAACTTTTCCATAAAGTGTTGCCAATACAGGGACCATCAGAGTGAAGTGAAGCCAACTGCCAGGCAGTACTCTCCAAGGATGCCCATAAACTGGTAGGGGCACCAGACTCTTAACTACAGGAGATAGTGAGACCACTAAGAGAACGACAGGGGCGGTAACACCTCCTGACTGCAAGAGGGCACACAAGCACAAACAGGAACACTCAAGACCCATTTAACAGAGCAGACTTCCTTATTGTAAACAGAAAAAACAAATAAAAGTAGAAGAATGCATTCCCAGTAGATGTTTTAGAAAAACAAATCAAATGACGTAAAATTGTTTGATTTGGCCCAAAGCCATGGATTGCTTTTCTTTGTCCATCTTCAAGTCATCAATATTCCTCTGAGACTGCTTATATGATGATATCCTGAAAATGTCCTGGGATTAAAACTATGCAGAAAGGGGCTGCCAAAAATGCCACCTGGATGGGATGAGGCAAGGCAAGGCAAAGTCCAAGAGGGAACCGCCATGCAATAAAACACTGGAAAAATAAGAATTTGTCACTTTGTGAGCCAGGACAGGAACTCGGGTTTTTACAATACAATTTATTTTTTGTATAGCCCAAAATCACACAAGACGTGCCGCGATGGGCTTTAACAGGCCTCGCCTATTGACAGCCCCCCAGCCTTGATTATCTAAGAAGACAAGGGGAAAAAAACCCTTGTAGGGAAAAAATGGAAGAAACCTCGGGAAATGAAGTTCAAAGAGAGTCCCCTTTCCTGGTAGGTTGGGCGTGTAATGGGTGTCAAAAGGAAGGCGGTCAATACAATACAATACACAGAACAGAACATACAAGTAATCCTCAATACAGTATAAAAATAAAAATATTACAAGTACTGAGCAGAATTTAACAACAGATGATATCACATAATATGATTTGGATTTGGGAGAGCATGCCCAATATGTGTCTCGCTTTTCCTCTGGAAAGCCCCACGCACATGGCACAGGTGTTGACGCCAACCACTTCCCAGTTCTGCAATGGAACCGTTTCCCAATAAAATAAAAAGAAAGTTAACTTAAAGAAATATATGCCTGGACTTTCTTTTGTTACATGGTAGCAGACACTGTAACTTATAAGTCCTCCTGAACTAAAACTTTGGGGGAAGCAGAGAAAGAGAAAGAGCAGCAGCCAAGGAGAAAGCTGGAAATGCTTCTCCTAGGAAACTAGAAGGCAGGTCATATGGTTTAGATTCGAGTGTACACGACACTCTGATTCAGATCACCGCGCTTGCATAAGATTGACGGATTACAGCAAGGGCTGGGCTCTTGGGCCGGATACTGATGTCAAGGTCAGCACATTCTCACTGAGTAGCAGAGGTGAGTCCGTACAGGATCTTTCAAAAAACATTCAACACATAGGCTGCTGGAGAGATCCAGTGCTTTAAGGACTACGTAGGGCTGAGAGGTGCACATGTAACCCGCCTCTCAGGCCCCCTTCTGCGTTGTGATTTATTTATTGTTGTAAACGTAAAGTGGAGGACACACAAATCATTTGCTCCACTCTTCTGCGAGTTGATTTCGTTCGCTGCAATACAGAATATGAAGAGGGTCTCATCACCTGAATGCCCTTACAGCGGCCATCACAGAACTGACAGCACGCCCAGTCTGTCTTTTCCTTTGGAAAGCCCCATGCACATGGCAGATGTGTTGACGCCAACCACTTCCCAGTTCTGCAATGGCACTGTTGCCCAATAAAATATAAAGGAAAGGAGACTTAAAGAAATAAATCTCAGGACTTTAATTAACCCTTACAATCTAATAAAACTTAACTGGATGACCGTAAATTGAATGCTAATTAATCTCTGTTACACTTTGGCGAGTTCTGTCACGGTACTGCAATGAGAATAGACAGCCACCCTGACCAAAAAAACGATTCTATAAACTGGCTGGAAGTAACACCAAGAAGAGGATTTAAAGCTGTGGCCGTGTCAGAAAGCGCAAAGGTTCATTGACGAAAGGCCAGGGTCGTGAGAAAGAGATGGGGACAGAAACAGAAAAGTAACAATGGCGATGGGAGGATGCATTAATGACACTTAGGAAGTGGGCAAGCCACCCACTGGATGGAAGGACTTATTTTGTGTTTAATATTTGTTAATAATTTAAACCGTCTTTGCAGAGAAATTGCTTTTCACTTTCACATTAAGTTGACCAGCGCATTGCGGTGGGCTGGCACCCTGCCCGGGGTTTGTTTCCTGCCTTGCACCCTGTGTTGGCTGGGTTTGGCTCCAGCAGACCCCCTTGACCCTGTATTTTGGATATAGCGGGTTGTATAATGGATGGATGGATGGATTAAGTTGACCAATATTGATCCACTGTTGTATATTTAAAGCCAATAAAAAAAAATGAGATCATCTCCTCCATCATCTACAGCAGGGCTCAGCCGCACACTTACAGACTTGGCAATAAAACAAAATTCTTGTATAATTAACAGCACCTCACTGTTGCTAAAATTTACGGTTATTGCTATCGTTTTTATGTAAAACGGGAACCAATTTTTTTTTTTTTTTATAACTTGAAATGGATACAATTGCTGTTAGAACATGCTTCGGCCTAATGCTCCTCGCCAAATTGTCCTACTTTTACATTCAAGATTATTCAATGGACTTAACAATCAAGACAGACAGTTGAAAGTCATGAGAACGATCGAACCCTCTCACGCTTCAAAGTTACATTATGAGAGTGCTGTATCATTATCTTAATACAGGGAGAGCAACATTAGCTACAATTATCTAACATACTGTAGTATCCGATTTTCACTTAGCTAGCAAGTTGTTAAAATTGGGAGCACGCGCTGACAGCACGTTGTCGCAATCACCACATGATGAGCCGCCTGGATTGGGACCCGAGTGCAGCGGGTGACACCTCAGGACCACACGGGAACAGTGGGAGGTTTTTATAAAGTGGCTGGAGTTCCAATCCTGCCACCAACCTCCAAGTTTTCCCTGTAAATTGGAGGACCTGCTTGCAGGATTGGATGCAGATTAACGTCGTACCCAGAACGGAGCAACTGAAGGTTAAGGGCCTTACTTTACCTAGTGATTTAATTGAAGGCTTGAAATCTTACAGATGCACTTTACAGGTCTACTAACAAAAAAATAAAATGCCACTCCCCGATTTGCAGGAGGAGGTTACACTAACATTAGCTTAGAACCCTCTAGAACAGGGGTCCTCAATCACTGGAGGGCCGCAGTGGCTGTAGGTTTTTGCTCCAACTCAATTGCTTAATAAGAAGCGCTTATTGCTCAAGTAACACTTCTGCTTCACTTTAGTTGTCTCACTCGTTAAGATTTTGAACCCTTATTGCTTATTTTAGTCTTATTCTTGGTTTTTACAGGAATGGCTCCTAATTAGTGTGGAAAAATAATAAACAGTTTGATCAGTTTGATCAATCTGGTGTACATGACAAAGCCACGCAGACCCTGATTTGTCTATAGTGCACATGACAAGTGCAACTTCTTGTTTCTCCTAACGAGCAAAAAACCACAAGTGACCAACTGATGAACTAAAACCACAAGTGACCAACTGATGAACTTAAAGGATGTGGTAAATGCTGATCCAAGCAAAATGTTGTAAGATATAACGGTTTGAAATTCTTGTGCAACTACAGTCATAAGACAAAGGCCCTATAAAAGATTTGGGACACCGACCCCTCGAGGCAGATGAAGGGCAGGTGTCCTGGACTGTGCTTCTCTGTCATCTTTCCTTTGCCTGGTGTGTATTAATAAAAGATTTTTTTACTAACTTTAATTATATCTCTCTGTCTTCAGTCACAAGAAACGACACTATGGAAAAAGTGTCAACAAAGGCGAGTTGGGAAAGAAGCTGGTCAACACTCGCCTGGGAGGAGTGGAGGAAATAAAAAGGAGAATGAATGAGAAGAACAGAGCATTTGTGGCTGAACAACATATAAGAAACCTTCTTGTAAGATATTGTTGTTAATAAACCATTTTATTTATACCAGGACTTGTGTCATTGTGGTTTGGGGTGCTGCAACGCCCCCTGCTAGTCACAGCATGTATTTAAATAAACCACTACTGAAAAAATGCTCTTGTAAATGAAAAAGGAATGCACGCAAAAGTGAATGGGCATTTGAATTGTAGACCTGTTATTACATTTATATTAAAAAATACATGCGTTTCACATGTTGTAAGCATATGACTGGATGACTTGACGTGTGAATTATGCAACACGAGCAATGTGAGATTTTGTTCATGGATGTTTTATAAAATTCCACTGGGTAGCCATCAGGACCAGCTGCTTTCCCACTTTGAAGTGCGTTTATGGCGTCTAGTAATTCTGAGAGGTTTATCCATTTCTGCGGCACTAAAAGTATCCAACTGTGGTATCTCTAATGAAATCAAGAAACTCCTCAGATTGTGTTGAGTAGAATATAAGGTCGACCGACTTTTAAGTTGACCACTTCTTAAGGCAATTCAATATGTAGATCAATTTGATATTTTATACAAACTCATTAATTTGGTTATATTGCATTTGAGCAGTATTACTTTAATACTTGTAGTTTCTGTTATTATGCTTTTTTTCTATATTGAGGTCGCCCTTTTGAACCCCCCTGATATTTACTACACGGTGAGGCATTTGTACTCCATCAACATTAATTATTTCCAGAGACATAATTTTGTCTATTTTTCCAGCGCATCTCGCACAAAAGCAAGGGTACGATGGGAGCAGCAGAACTCTGCTCACATCATGTCGCTTCGTACCGCAAGCTGCAAGTAGTGAGTCTGTGATAAGCCGAATACCGCTACGCTTTCCACTCACGGGACAGAAGGACAAACCCGACCACTTTTATATAGTAAGAAAGAAGAAGAAGATATCGCACAGTCTGGAGTAGAAAATCATCTTTTACCTGGAAAAACGAAACTACAAATCCCATCGTGCATTGCAAAATGGACGGGTCGTGTGTGAAACTCCGTGCTACTCGCACAGTATGGAGTAGAAAATCATCTTTTACCTGGAAAAACGAAACTACAAATCCCATCGTGCATTGCAAAATGGATGGGGTGTGTGTGAAACTCCGCGCCTGTGTAGCACTCGTGGGACGGAAGGACAATCCCGACCGCTTTTATATAGAAGGATTGGGTCCGGTTATCTCAGAAACTTTGCTATGTCATTTCTCATTGAAAACGTGACATTATTATTTTTTTTCTTGTTCACCAGTACAAACGACATGGGGTAATTCACATATAAAAAAATATCTTTTTTGGGTGGAGTAAAGGTGACAGAATAAAGAGGATGTGAGGAATTATTCTCTTACTATAAGTGGTTCCTTGTTGATGTCATGCAGGTCCAAAGATAAGATGTAGTCCTTACTCCCAACATACATCCTGTCATGGTCCTCATCCATGCGTAATATCCGATAGTCAGTTGTGTTCAGGAAGAATGAGAAATGCTGTGCAGTCCCAGTGGACTTTAGATCTGCAAGAAAACAAAAGACAAAAAAATGCCCATTATACCATTCTGTTTGCCCATCTGGAAGGGCGAGTCCATATCTCACACACATCTGGAAGGTAAGATGCATCAAACCCATCCACCTGTTTCCTGTCCTGGGCTGGAGTGCTGCATTCTCACCCAAGAGCCAGTCTTGGAAAGGATGCACACACCATAAGGTTCACACACACAGGTGTCCTTGTGTAAGACTTGTGGGTACACAGGGAGAACAGTGAAAATGTGCCCAGAAATTACTCTAGCTGAGAACTGAACTGGCATAGAAAGATGGCACTAAACGTGAATTATCTGTAGGCAATGACAATCAGCTGAACAGAGAAGGTGACAAATGAAGTGATGAAGAGGATGGCTATAGAAATAGTATGGTGGAGGAGATGATGAGAAAATAATGAGATTCACGGGACATATGGTGTGGGGGTCAAGTGGGAAAATGAGGAGGAGGAGGATGATGTGTCAGTCCATTTCCTGCATCACGCTGATCCTTGCTCTTCAGCTCTTCATAAAAATGTAGTGTAGAAAACCACTAAGTAAATGAACTTTAATTAAAAACATATTCATACATGCATGTACATGTAAATACACGGAAACTCAATAATTATTTGCACGTTTGTGATAATTTTATTTGAGTGGGCTGTACGGTGTGGTGTATCTGTGTCACAGAGGTAAAGTCTCGACCTTCATCACTCAGTTATTTCTAAGAGTAAACATGGCCGATCCGCTCCTAGTTTGCACCACAGGAGAGTAGTGATCTACTTTTCATGAACTGAAGGTGTACCAGGGGCCAAAATCCTCTTCAGTTTGTCAGAATTGTGGTGCTGATTTGATCAATGATGTGGTCGGTAATGGACATGAATGGGCATCCCACTCCTTATTCATGCTTAACACTTGTCCGGCCATTTGTGAATTTCTCAATGTATTTGTAAACACTCCACATGGCAAACCACAGTGTCCATAATGTGTGCCAAGCCTTCTATGGATTTTCATTGTAATACAAAAAATAAGTTCAAAAAATGGATAAATGGACAATCCAAATTATGATGAACCAAAATTGTAGAAGAAGCCACACTTGTTGTTTGCCTGTGAATAACAGAGAGGTGTTAAGATGTCTGCAAATGTTTTATAAATATGTGGATATGTTGAGTGGATATTCATCTTTTTTTAGTCAGGTTGCACATTTGTCAAATACAAGTGCTGAATTTGTGGTGTGATACGTTCTCACTGATGCATCCCAACAGCAACAGAATGGGTTTACATTTCTGAGCCATTTCTGTGTCCAGTTTGCAGGTTTTCCCCATGGGTGATTCTCCAGTTCCTCCCACATTCTAAAGTCCTGCAGATTAGACTGATTGTCAACTCCAAGTTAGCCCTTCATGACTGAATAGCAGCACTAACCACTGGGCCTCCATGTCTTTCTCAATTAATGATGCTTTCTTTTAATTTTTGTGATTTCATATAAACAGCACCTACATCTAGCTTCTCCAACCTACCAAACCAAATTTAGTCAGCACTGCATTTTTTATCTTTCCAAAATCAAGACTGTTCCTAAAAAAAGTGAATGCAACACTTTGTTTCTTTGACTATTTTCTTTTGCTTATGGTAACTCAATCCGGAGTCTAACCACGCATCAGTGATCAGGACCCTAATGATAACCTGTTCGCGATGTGGTTGGTACAGCCTGCCTTCTCAGTTCAGCGGCACTCAAAAGACTTAAACGGACTTCCATAAAGGCCGACATTTGCCACAGAATATATCTGCTATGTAAGGATGCCACCCACAAACACACGCTGATTGTCCCTGGAGCAGACAATACAGCTTCAGTCTTGTTTTTCCCCAAGTAATTCAGCCTTTGCCAAAATATTCTTCAGGTGTGTTCAGCTCTCAATTTCAATCCAGGAAATTTTGATTCTGCTCTTTCTCTATTTCACAGACAATAAGCTCATTGAAGCTGCAGGTGTCTGAGGCATAGAATGTGTGCTGGAGTTATGGAGTGTGTCTTGTCTATAAGACAGCATGATGAAAATTAGTTTTAATACCATAACGTTTATCCGCCTTGCTCAATAGATCAATCTATCTATCTATACTAAAACTAATATCGATCTAATTCTCCCTATAATACTAAAATTAATATCTATCTATTCCTTCCTACTATACTGAAATTAATATCTATCTATCTATCTATCTATCTATCTATCTATCTATTCCTGCTTACTATACTAAAATTAATATCTATCTATCTATCTATCTATCATAGTGCCTTTCATTTCTATCTATCTAATCCTGCCTAATACTACAATTAATATATATCTATTCCTGTCTACTATACTAAAATTAATATCAATCATCTAATACTACCTACTATACTAAAATTAATATCTATCTAATCCTGCCTACTATACTAAAATTAAAAAATTAATATCTATCTAAACCTGCTTAATACATGTAATATATATCTATCTATTCCTGCCTACTATACTAAAATTAATATCTATCTATCTAATCCTGCCTAATACTACAATTAATATCTATCTATCTAATCATGCCTACTATACTAAAATTTATATCTGGCTATCTAAATTGTACTTATAATAAATTGATATTTATGAAAATAACTTAACAACAGTCTCCATTATTCCCTATTCAGTTTAGGGTTTCATTGTGGTGGGGCAGAGGTCTGTGGAGGTGCAGGTCCACAGATTAAAAGCAGTGTGCTCGGGTGGTCGTGCGCGGATGCAAAGTGGGTCATTCATGAGGTGTTCAGTGTGGACAGTGAGCTGATTGTTTGATTAGGTCAGCTGTTCCAAGTCGTCACTCCACAGATTGTAACTAGCACCCACAGGAATGTAAAGAAAGCCTGAGATGAAGAGAGAGCAAGAGACAGAAGGAGAGAAAGATGGAAAAGAAACACTGAAGGTTAACTGAAAAGGAAAGTATAAGAAAAGAACAGGCAGGATCTGGCTGAGCTGGTACTGTGGTACAGAGGCAAGTGGTTGGAAAGCAGATGGCGCTCATGGGGCAGGGTTACTCGTGTTGAGCACTTAGGGAGCTGGAGTGACCAACCACTCTGAGTGACTCTTACAGAATGCAAGGGGATGGCGACGGGGACACGAGCCACCATTGCAGGTCAACTGCACTTGCCAGTGGACGTCTCCTCTCACTGATGAGACCTAAATGCGTGAGTAGAGGAGAAATTTAAAGGGCTACACTGTGACGCATAGTGGTTTTTAATGGATGGATCCCTGAGTGTATTTTAACCTTGGATTTTAACTGTTACAGATTATTTATTAATTGATTGCTTTTAACCTCCACCATGAACACTGTTTATAATATGGATTATGTATTGAAAAGACTGTACTACACACTGTTTGGATTCTGTTAACTAGAATTGTACATACACAAATAGAAACTTTCTGTTCATGGACATGTATAGCCAGCTAGCTACAGTCATCCTCTAATTAGGAGACAGACAGACAGACAGACAGATAAATAGATAGATAGATAGACAGATAGATAGACAGACAGACAGACAGACAGACAGACAGACAGACAGACAGACAGACAGACAGACAGACAGACAGACAGATAGATAGACAGATAGATAGATAGATAGATAGATAGATAGATAGACAGATAGACAGATAGACAGATAGACAGATAGAACTGAAATTATCTTTACTGGGTTTCATCAAGAAGCATGTGTCAATCAAAAAGACTACAAAACAGTCTGTTCTTCATAATTATTTATCCTTTGACCCTCTTACTAAACATTAATCATTACAGACATAATAAAAACAATAGAATAAAAACAACATAGAAATCCATAAATGATTTATTCAGTCAACTTTCTCTGTTATCCTTTTTTATTGAGTTGGAAGGAATAGATGATGGTGGTCCTTCCATTAATGTAAAAATTTGGATGATTAGTATGCTTTTGACTTTTAATATAAAACACACTAGCATAATCTAAAGCGAGACTCCCATGTCCTCATTCCCAGATGACAATATACGTTTAGTCAGACCTATCTGGTTAACTGTACAGAACCCCGAGTAATCTAATAAGTACAAGAAACTTGCTTGAGCATCTGAAACCAGTTGTGTTTGAGATCTGCACATCATGACCGAACTGTCAAGAGGTTTTCCTTTATAATTAATTATTAAATATTACCCACACTTTGATTTTTTGCAATTATAACATCTCTCTAGAGCAGTGGCTCCCAAACTCAGTCCTGGGGGCCAAATTGTGGCTGCAGGTTTTTGTTCCACCCAGCTTCATAATTTAGAAATATTTCTGCTTTTGCTATAGATTGAAATGCTTAACTCTCTTTTGTTGATTTCATTATATTTTGCCCTTTCTCTGGGCAGTTTTCCCCCTTCATTGAGGTAATTAAAAACTAGCAGAGCAGACACCAAGGTAAACAACAATAAATAACAACAGTAAATAATGGATTAATTAAACAATTAGAACACCTGCAAAAGCAGAATAAAAATTAAGAGGAAAATATTGTTAAAAAGAAACTAAATACATTATTCCCATATAACTGCTTGATACATTTTAATATTATTATTATTTTTTTTTTTTTTACCAAACTTAGCTTTCTAATTTCTATATTGTTCCCAAAACATAGAACTTGGGAAATAAGAGTTCACTTAATTAGCCCAGGAGTCCAATTAAAAACAGAAACTGGCTGGAACAAAAACCTACAGCCACAGTGGGCCCCCCAGGACCGAGTTTGGGAAGCGCTGCTCTTGAGGATTATCAATGCTTTCTCTAAATGACTGACACACGTGACCAATGTCTATCACCTCTGTGCTTGGTGCGTTTTTATGAATGATCCTCTTGAAAATTCAGTATGCATGGGATGAGAGAAGTTTAAGGGCTTTTCTATCAAAAGGCTTTTATGGTGGATTAGATCTGAAGGCTATAATTGAATTAAAGATGAAAATCGGAGTGCGTTTTTTTTTTTTTTTACCAAGTACTAGGGGGCTTTGCTCCCTGCTCGCTTCGCTTATCCATCCCTTCTCCCCCCCTTGGGCGCACTTCGCGTCTCTGCCGTTCACGTTATGAAGGGTGCTGAATGCACGCTAACGAGATGCGGACGGATCAGCTGCTGCCTTGCTGCTCCTGCTGCGTGTTCTGCTTCTCGTGATGCGCGTCGATCATTTGTAAGCCTATAAAGCATCTGTCCTCACTTCACTCGCCCATCCCCTCCATCTCGAGGCGCACTGCACATCAGGTACTTCGCATCTCTGCCGCTCGCGTTGTGAAGGGTGCTGAACGTACGCTAAGGAGATGCGGACGGATCAGCTGCTGCCTTGCTGCTCCTGCTGCCGAGCTGCGTGTTCTGCTTCTCGCGATGCGCGTCGATCATTTGTAAGCCTATAAAGCATCTGTCCTCACTTCACTCGCCCATCCCCTCCATCTCGAGGCGCACTGCACATCAGGTACTTTGTATCTCTGCCACTCGCGTTGTGAGGGGCGCTGAACGGACGCTAAGGAGATGCGGACAAATCAGCTGCTGGCTTGCTGCTGCCGAGCTGCGTGTTCTGTTTGTCGCACTGCGCGTCGATCATTTAAAAGCCTGTACAGCAGCTGTCCTCGCTTCACTCGCCTTTCACCTCCCTCTCGGGGTGCACTACGCATCAGGTACTTTGCATCTCTGCCGCTCGCGTTGTGAAGGGTGCTGAACGCACGCTAAGGAGATGCGGACGGATCAGCTGCTGCCTTGCTGCTCCCTCTGCCGAGCTGCGTGTTCTGCTTCTCACGCTGTGTGTCGATCATTTAAAAGCCTGTATAGCAGCTGTCCTTTTGTCTCACCGCGAGATAAGGCACGTGTCTTGCTTCCTAAGGTTGTAATGTCTAGTCTTGCGTGATGTCAAAGTGTCTCTCTGAGATGATCATGTCTCGACCCAAGGTTTTTTAATTATAATAGTCAGAAATGTCTTTCAGAGTGTTATAGACTGATCTTAGCCTCTTTTGCCAAGATGAGCAGAATTAGACATCAAAATACTTTTAGTGGAATCCAACACATCTTTTTATATTTCTGTAGGTCTTGGCTTACTCTGATAAGTGCACCACCCTAAAAGTCACAACCCACATTAGTGGAATCCAAATTTGCCTTTTATCTTTTTCCTGATGCAATTAGATGTCAAGCACAATGACACCTTTTATACTGAACAGATTACAAAATGAAAGCTTCCCAGGCAGCTCTCCTGTTTACAACTTGCCTGAAGAAGGGGCCTCAGTTGCCTTGAACGCTTCCATTTTGTAATCTGCTCAGTTAGCCAATAAAAGTGTCATTTTGCTTGACTTCTCCTTACATCCATAATGGCTAACACGGTACAACACCCTACTACTATATCTTTTACTGATAAATTCATACTTTACGGTGAGACAGTGAAATCACAGATAACTTCTCTTTCTTTTACCACTACTGAATGTGGATTGAAAAGTTCTGCTGGTTGTCTCTCTTTTAAATTAAAAACATTTTCCACTGTGTCTGGGCTATTCAGCCTTGACCACGCCCCTCCACACCGCTCGTCCAATCGTTACTCCTACTGCGCACATCTTATCTCTGTGCCTCCCCGTGGCGCTGTCAGTGCTGCTAACTCACCCTTCAATGCAGTTGGTTATAATGCCGAAATGGCAGAAAAGCAAATCTATTCAAGAACGTCTAATTTCTTGACCCATAATTCATTCATTTTGAGGGAAAGCAGTTTAGGCTGATGTGATGATACTTCATGTGGCAGCAGGCTTATTGATAAAGTAACTGATTGAACCCTCAGGATTTCATGGCCTGCTCTATTCATTGTAATAGCAATAATGTCGTTACATGTGCCTGCCAGGTTATAGTGGCTACACATGCAGGTGCCTTTCACCATCTCCCAGTACTCAGGTGGAAACAGCTGGTTAAAAGCCTTGGAAATTATTCTAAAAGAGAAAAAGATCACAGTGAAATCAGCCACCTAACCTCTTTCTAAACCTCCCACTAACCAGTGACATGCATGCACAAAGGAGGATCTCCTCATTGGCTCGATCGAGGTACAGTATGTAATAACCTGCCGGGACGGGAGGGGGCGCTGTGGTCAAAATTCTCCTCTCTTTCTCTCCCTGCAGCACCAAGAAACTTCTCAGTGAGGGCATTTAGGCCCACCCCTTCCAGTTCACCAGCTTTAAGAAACCCAGCTGCTTGGGAGGAGGCGTCTTTTGCAATCAGAGCGACCCGCTGGACAGAGCTACTGTCTGACAGACTCCTAAATCTGCACCTAGAGCCGAATCTGTTTGTTTGCATTGAGCCAGAGGGCAAGAAGCATAAAGGCGAGGAGGTTTTATTATTGTTGGATGTTTCAGTTACTTAAACGGGATGACCAAGTTGGCGTCCCAACTTTTACGTTTGCATGACCTGTCATTCCAGCACATGGCCACTCCAGGGAATTAAACTCAGGTCTCCGAATTTGCAAGGCAGCTCCACTAACCACTGTGCCACCAAATAAAAAAGAAACCAACTGGACTTCTTATTGTTGCACAGCTCCATTACAGCTGCTTTTTGTCTAAATGTGAACTAGTTTTCCAAAACGTCCTTACAGGAAATGAAGCTCAGACTGCTTTCAAAAATATAGATCACTTCTTAAGCTATTTACTTGTGCTTCATTTTATCCAATTGTTTCTTGATGTTTTTTTTAAGACCAAGTCCTAACAGCATTCATTCAAATGATATGCCATAGTTAGTCAGAAAGTCAAACTTTACAGTCCATTTCCTCTTTGTGAGCGTGTGTAAAAGAATATCTGAACCAGAACCATACTGCCAGCTAATTCCAAGGTCTGCCCGAAAAGGACAACGGACACATCCCGGACGCTTCGTAAAGAAACAATGCAAAAGTAGACATCCTGAGCGGTGGCTATTCAAGAGCGGAACTCATTACTGCTCAGACTTGGAATGCATTCTCCTCCTGTCAAAGCTGTTTTAGGGGGCGGGGGGGTCTAGTATCTAAGTGAGAAAGGGGAACATACATACACAAAATTAAAGAATAATAATACATACTATATATTAGATAGATAGATAGATAGATAGATAGATAGATAGATAGATAGATAGATAGATAGATAGATAGATAGATATGTGAAAGGCACTATATAATAAATAGATAGATAGATAGATAGATAGATAGATAGATAGATAGATAGATAGATAGATAGATAGATAGATAGATAGATAGATAGATATGTGAAAGGCACTATATAATAGATAGATAGATAGATAGATAGATAGATAGATAGATAGATAGATAGATAGATAGATATGTGAAAGGCACTATATAATAGATTAATATTAATAAATTATATAATAAATTTGTACCAAGAGATTTAACCATTCCCGGGGCTTTTAAATGCTCTCCCTATCTATATATCTATATATATATCTATATATATATATATATATATATATATTGTGAACCCTGGCCCCGGCACAGACAGACGGACATCATATTCTTTCCACACACTATTTATTTATATACACTATTTACAAAGTCTTTTGCTTACGTGCACCCCCAGTGCCCTCTCGCACCGAATTCCCCAAAGTCCAGGCCCACAGTCTTTTGTGCCTTCCTGGCCGCCTCCAGTCCTTCCTCTTGCTCAGTCCAGTTCCACCCGACTTCCACCACCGACTGGAGGGAGGCGGCCCCTTTTATGGGGAGCCGGATGGGCTCCAGCTGCTTCCCGGCACTTAACAGCGGCCACACCCCTGTGTGGCGGAAGTGCCGGCCGTGCACCCGGAAGCCATCTGTGTCTCGCCGTCGTCTTCCCCGGCACTTCCTGGTGTGGCGGAAGTGCCGGGCTCCCGAATAAACAGGCACTGGGCGCCGCCTGGCGGTGGCCACGGGTCCCTACAAGGCTGGGCTTCCAAGCCCTGTACCCGAGGCCCCCTGTCTAACCAGGACGGACGCCCCACTGCGTTCTGGAGGAGGCACACGCCTCCTCCGGTCCTCCAGCGCCCCGCCGGGCTCCATCCCGCCGAGGGCCACACGGGACGAACCGGCATCGGGGCGCCGCCTGGCGGTAACCACGGGCCCCTACAGGGTAGGGCTTCCATGCCCTCGACCCGTGGCTCCCAATAGAACCAGGACGGACGCCTCGCGGTCTGGAGGAGGCACAAGCCCTCCTCACGCCCTCCTGCCCCGCCGGGCTCCAGCCCCGGCCGGCGGCCACATATATATATATATATATATATATATATCCATCCATTTCCTAACCCACTGAATCCGAATACAGGGTCACGGGGGTCTGCTGGAGCCAATCCCAGCCAACACAGGGCACAAGGCAGGAACCAATCCTGGGCAGGGTGCCAACCCACCGCAGGACACACACTAGGGCCAATTTAGAATCGCCAATCCACCTAACCTGCATGTCTTTGGACTGTGGGGGGGAAACTGGAGCGCTTGGAGGAAACCCATGCAGACACGGGGAGAACATACAAACTCCACGCAGGGAGGCGAACTCGGGTCTCCCAACTGCGAGGCAGCAGCGCTACCACTGCGCCACCGTGCCGCCTCTATATATATATATATATATATATAGATATAATGTATATAGATATATACAGAGAGAGAGAGAGAGAGACATATCTTATATATAAACATCTACGAGTGGAAGTGTTTGTGTGTCTGTCTGTCCTGTTCATAAGTTAGAGGTGGAGTTGGGGTAAGGGCTCCACCTCCAAGGATACACAAGCGATGCAAGAACATCAGCAAAACGAAACCTCCGAAGAAAGACAGTCTAATTTACCCCAAGTAGTTTGTAGCATTAGATGAGAGAAAATTTGAATCTAGTTTTTTCATGCAGATTGTGAAATTGGGTTTTTGATATAACAGACGTCTATGGTGACCAATGCTGGACAACAGCAAACAGTATGAAAAATGTCAGTCAGTCATTGTCCAACCCACGATAGATAGATAGATAGATAGATAGATAGATAGATAGATAGATAGATAGATAGATAGATAGATAGATAGATAGATAGATAGATAGATAGATAGATAGATAGATAGATAGATAGATATTTTACTAATCCCAAGGGGAAATTCACATACTCCAGCAGCAGCATACTGTACTGATAAAGAACAACATTGAATTAAAGAGTGATAAAAATGAAGGTATAACGGACAGACAATAACTTTGTATAATGTTAGCGTTTACCCCCCCAGGTGGAATTGAAAAGTCGCATAGTGTGGAGGAGGAATGATCTCCTCAGTCTGTCAGTGAAGCAGGACGGTGACAGCATCCTAACACAGGGTCACGGGGGCCTGCTGGAGCCAATCTCAGCGAGCACAGGGTGCAAGGCAGGAACAAACCCCAGGCAGGGCGCCAGCCCACCGCAGAGTATGAGAAGTGTCTATTAGAAAATCTCTCTTCCTTGTGTCGCATCATCCGCTTGTCAAGTCACCCAGTCGTATGCTCACAATGCACCAAAGACACACAATTTTTTTTAAAAAGATATTGTTAAATTAACCACCTGTGGAAAAGGCTCTTGTAAACTAAACTGGAATGCGTGCAGATGTGAACGAGTATTTGAACTGAAGACCTGCCTCCTGTGATCACATTTTTATTCGTAATGGTGGTCCACAATGGTCGTGTCTCAGGATTATTTGGCGTCAGTCTTTGGAACCACATGAGTCAGTTGAACTTTTGTCTGTTGCAGTCTTTCAGATACACACAGATGTGAGGCATATTCTCTTCCTGTTTTCGTTAACTTTGAATCTCTAGTCATGCTCCTCTGTCAGTGCATACTTTTTTCTGGTTTTTCATGTGAAGCACAATGTCAGCCAATGAATCAGAAGTGAAGAAGGCATACGGGATGGACAGGCATCATGGCAGGAAGTCGGGACGATCCCTTACATGGACGGGAGGCCCAAAAAATACAGAAAAGCATTCCAGCCAAGAGAAGGAAGGCAGTCGCACCCCGACAAGGCTGTCCTAGAAGATGGATGGACATCCCAGCCGGACGTGGTTCCAGTACCTTCTCAGGACAGGAGAAAAGGAAAGGACAACGAAAGACTGTCACAGAGGGATATCTAGTTCCCCCAGGCACTAGATGGCAGCAGCCCTTTATGACAGCGCCCATTCAGGAACCAGCAGGGAATGCTGGGAGATGTCGTCTGGCTATATAGCCCTGCTGGGGACCATGGGTGCCACAAGGGGGTGCTGTAGGGAGATGTACTCCTCAATTTATGGGACTTCTGTACGATCCAGAAGTACTTCCATCGGGCAGTGGGCCTGGCACCGGAAGTATTCCCGGGTCCTCAATAAAAGGCAAGCCGGAGCTGGAAGGACATGGAGCAACACTCGACTGGAGGAGGGCAGTGTGGTGGTGAGATGAATTGTGATTGGTAAAGAGAGAGTGTGAGATTACTTGTGTTTGCTTGTTGCTACAACTGTTCGAACGTTTAGTGCGGAATAAACAATCCATTTGAACGTGGGACTGTGCTGGTGTGTTTGTGTTTGAGGGTTGCTGGTTCCATTACGGATGTTATGAGGCTGGACTCCTGACCCATTAATGAAGCAGAGAGGCAGATCTCCATTTCCTTAAAACACTGGTGTCCCTGTGGCAGCTCTGACCATGAAAGGTATTGTGAGGCCCGGCCTCATGTCAGATGTTAATACCATTCACAAATGTAGCTTATCGGGGAGGATCTGTGCTCATAATTCACATTAACTTCTTCCATGAGACTTTTTACCCTCCTCTACACTTTATAACATCACAATCCCTTTAGTATTTGTTCAAACTGTCCAAAGGACAGCAAATAATAAGATATATGACTCTGCAAGCCAGCATCCTCAGATTCAGAGTGAAAAGCATACAGAATATCTCCAAGACAAATGAAGAACACCTTTGTTAAGCTCACAGCCCCAAAGCAGCATGAGAAAAAGTCATCATTACATGACAGAGAAACTTTCTCATCACCAGCAAGAAACCTGACCGTGACGGGCTGCTGAGGTGGGCAGCTGCACATAATAAGAAGGTAATCTCAGCCGAATGGCTATTCCCAGCAGGCAGTTTGATGGCGGTCCTGTTCGTTTTCCAGTCTAATGACCCCAGACAATCGGGCCTGCTGTTTAGGGCGCAGCAGAGTCCAGTCCTCTTTATCGACCTTTACACAACTCCATTAGAGCACAAGCTTTGTATTCAGTGAGAGACCATGCCACACATGTCCTAATTTCTGGCCGACTTATCATCTGCTTTGGACTTAGGATGCTGAAAACTCTCCTGCAAGAATATAAGTTTGGTCTGTGCGATTTTTTTGTAAAATTGTAATAGTAATACAGCAAGTAAAATAACTTTATATCACCACACCACTGCTAGTGTCAAACAGACTGAAAACTGAATCTTGTAGTTGCTTCATTTCTGCCTTCCCCAGTAGGAGGCGCTACACTGGTCAACACAAGGGCATCCTAAATTCAGTCCTAGTGCACTGCTGTGGCTGACGTTTTTTTTGTTTCAATCCACATCCCTAACCAGAATCTAATTATTGCCCCTGAAGCAGCGACGACTCAAGCAATGTTTCTGTGGTTCATTTTTGTGAACTCCCTTGTAAAGAATTCCAGCTTTGAACTGTTCCTGTTAGCCATAGACTGCTGTATTCCATGTTTTCGATTGCTTCTTATTTTCTCAACCAGCTGGCAATTAACAACGAGATGCAAGTGACACGAAATCGGCAGCTCACCACCTAACCGGTGAGTGTTTCTCATGAAGCTTCCATTTTAATGAAATATAATGAGTCAAATGGAAGATGACAAGAGGATCCTGATCTGCCCTGAACCACAAATCCTTTGGATGACATTCTCAGAAAATCTATAATGTGAGAGTAAACAAACACTAAAAAGCCATAAAATTAGTGAGCAAGTTTCATTACACCGAACACCAAACGATTTTCAAAGATTTTGCTTCCCAAATTTTGAACAGAAATTTAATTTTACATTGACTGTTTAATGTGGAAAAGTGCAAAGTGCTACATGCGGGCAAAAGGAACATTTATATATATATATATATATATATATATATATATATATATATATATATATATATATATATATATATATATTGTCACACACATGCGCATGGGAGGCAGCTAAAGGGCTTGAGTGACGGCAGTTCTGAGACAGGCCGGGCTGTGACAGAGTGCACTGACTCTTTTTCTCACTTCCCTGTAGACCATCCCTGGGAGACTCCACCTGGCTCTCGTGACATCACTTCCGGGAACGAACCAATGGAGACAGAACTAACCGGCGCCGGCCCCCCTGATGTCACGTCCGGCCTGATCCAATGAGTGACGAACACGTGCCCGATTCCCATGACCTCACTTCCTGTCTTCCCCTTTAAAAGCCTGCCCTTTTTCCCCTTTCCCTCAGTCTTGTTTTGGACTCATTTGTATGCACATCAGTGCTCTTTATTGTGATAAA
Organism: Polypterus senegalus; assembly: GCF_016835505.1. Classification (NCBI taxonomy): domain Eukaryota; kingdom Metazoa; phylum Chordata; class Cladistia; order Polypteriformes; family Polypteridae; genus Polypterus; species Polypterus senegalus. Next base: position 16,815,956 of record NC_053165.1, on the reverse strand, counting down.
AAACGACTTTGCAGCCAGGATACCAGAATATACGGGTGGCTGCCCCAAAACTTCTTTGAGTATGTCTCAGCTTTGTGACAATATATATAGAGAGAGAGATATACAGTAGAATACAATGTTTGTCTATATGTCTGTCCGCTTTTCACGAGAGAACTACTTAATGAATTTAGACCGGGTTTTTTTCTAGAATTTGCTTGAACATTCCAGTTGATTTTGCGACTTCTCTCATCGCGCTATGTATCATTGTTCGCTTACGGCACTGATTTATTCACACGAATAGGCGGGGCCTTCCTCACTCACACGCCAGCCTCTGTTCGAGGCGCTCTACCTCTCGCCACATGTTGGAACATACCTTGCCTCCGCTTAGCTAGCGATACCGGTTTGTTCAGCAGACATTACCATCTACAGACTGTTAAAGAGTAACGTTTGACGTTTTTGAGAGAGAGATCAGAGGTATGTGTGTTGTAAAGGGCAGCTGCTGATTGACAGAGATATCACAGCCATGTGCTTTTCTCCCAACGCAGAGGACGCTCGCCCGTCAGAGCTGAACACGATCGGATAGTGTGCCATCATTTGATGTTGGAGTGTACCTACCTTCCTCTTGGCCAGAATTATATATTTTTTTAAATTTAAAAGGTCTGGCAGGCCAAGAAAAATACAGGAGAGACATATGCACAGGATTGTGAAAATGGTTACAGACAAGCCACAGGTCACTTCCAAAGACCTGCAAGAACATCTCGCTGCTTATGGTGTATCTGTACATCGTTCTACAGTTCAGCGCAATTTGCACAAAGAACATCTGTATGGCAAGGTGATGAGAAAGAAGCCCTTTCTGCACTCACACCACAAACAGAGTCGCGTGTTGTATACCAATGCTCATTTAGACAAGCCAGATTCATTTTGGAACAAAGTGCTTTGGACTGATGAGACAAAAATTGAGTTATTTGGTCAGAACAAAAAGCGCTATGCATGGTGGAAGAAGAAAACCACATTCCAAGAAAAACACCTGCTACCTGCTGTCAAATTTGGTGGAGGTCCCATCATGCTGTGGGGCTGTGTGGCCAGTTCAGGGACTGGGGTCCTTGTTAAAGTTGAGGGTCGGATCAACTGAACCCAAAATCAACAAATTCTTCAGGATAATTTTCAAGTATCAGTCACAAAGTTGAAGTTACGCAGGGGTTGGAAATTCCAACAAGACAATGACCCAAAACATAGTTGGAAATCTACAAAGGCATTCATGCAGAGGGAGAAGTACAATATTCTATGTCCCCTGACTTGAATATCATCAAAAATCTATGGGATGATTTAAAGCAGGCTGTCCATCAAATTGAACTGAACTGGAGAGATTTTGTATGAAGAATGGACAGAAATACCTCCATCCAGAATCCAGACACTCATCAAAGGCCATAGGAGGACAGCGTCTAGAGGCTCAAAGGAGCAAAAGGAGGCTCAACTAAGTATTGATGTCATATCTCTATTGGGGTGCCCACATTTATGCACCTGTCTAATTTTGTGATGATGCATATTGCATATTTTCTGTTAATCCAATAAACTTAATGATACTGCTGAAATCCTACTGTTTCCATAAGGCATGTCAGACATTAAAAGGAAGTTGCTACTTTGAAAGCTCAGCCAATGAGAAACAAAAATCCAAAGAATTAAGAGGGGTTCCAAACTTTTCATATGACTGTATGTGGGCAGAGCCGCGGGGGGACAGCTATAAATACAAGATGGGAGACATTGACCTACAAGAAGTAAAGGATTTAGGAGTTTATGTTGACCCAACATCTTTATTGACTAAGCAATGCACAGAGGCAATTACAAAAGCAAATACAATGTTAGGTTATATCATAAAAACTTTTGAATTTAAGCCAAGGGATGTTACCCTCAATGTATATAATGCACTAGTGAAACCCCATCTGGGGTTTTGTGTGTAGTTCTGGTCACCACGGTACAAGAAAGACAGAGCAGCACTTGTAGCCGTGCACAGGAGAGAAAGCAAGTGCACCTCAGAGGTTGAGGATGTGTCGTACTCTGAAAGACTCCGAGGATTAAAGCTGTTTAGTCTCAAGCAGAGGAGACTGCGTGGAGACCTAATCCAGGTATTTAAAATCCTCAAAGGCATTGATAAAGTACATCTTTTTCAGTTTAAGGGTGAATCACGTATTTCTAAGCATGTAAAACAACATCCACAGACAACAATATAAGCAACTGCCGTCATCCAGTTTGACATACAGTGTGATCTGCGCCTGCGCCACCACCACCTACTCAAAGCTTCATGATGCTCAAACAATGATGGACGGATTAAAAGGCAGAAGTCTACGTGACCATCATCATCATCAAGCCCTTCCGTGAGAACCCTAAATCCAAAGAGGACTGTTTCATTTATGTTAGGTAGAATGCCCAGAGGGGACTGGGTGGTCTCATGGTCTGGAATCCTTACAGATTTTATTTTTCTCCAGCCGTCTGGAGTTTTTGTTTTTTCTGTCCCCCCTGGCCATTGAACCTTACTCTTATTCGATGTTAATTAATGTTGATTTATTTTGTTTTATAATTGTGTCTTTCATTTTTCTATTCTTTAATATGTAAAGCACTTTGAGCTACTGTTTGTATGAAAATGTGCTATATAAATAAATGTTGTTGTTGTATCTGAAAGCAGGTAGACCAACATCCACAGGCGACAAGAATAGCAACTGCTGTCGTCCAGTTCGAAATCTCCTCAAACCTCAAATCGAGTACTCCCTTCACCTGTAAAACCCTGGCATGAGCACTGACTCCCTTAGGCAGCACTGTATTGGCTGTCAGGAAAACAGGCGAGCTTGAGATACATTGGAAATGTGAAACTGCTGCTGGAAAGGCATGAAGCAGTCATCTAATCTGACATACCCTGTGGGGTCTCGTCTTGTAATCTTGCATACTCAGGCAACAAGGTCGCCAAGGTAGGCGTCAAGTCGAGCAAACTCAGCAACTGCCGTCATCCAGTTTGACATCCCCTGTGATCTGAAAGCATGAAGACCAACATCCACAGACGACAAGATTAGCAACTGCTGTCTTCCACTGCAAAATCTCCTCAAACCTCAAATTGTGTAATGTGACCTCGGCTTAAGGTGTAGGATGGATTTGACAGAAGTCAACATTCCTTGAAAGTAATTACTATTAATTTAAAGGTCCTCTGTAAGGATGTGGAGAAAAGACCAAAGTGAAGGAAATAAGTGAGACGATTCCCTAAAAAAAAAAAATAGTCACCCAATCAATGAGGACAAAGTTAGCCAGAAAGCGAACATTTTTCAATAGCAGAATATACACCATTGTAGCTGTAACTTGAGTCTGGGCACAGGTGTCAGAACTGGCAAGCTGTTAAAAAAAAGCCATCTAGATACTCTAATCCATATAATCCATTCAAGATCCCACCAAAACAGTAACTTTCTGAGGGTCAAGCAGGGAGCAAATTTGGAAATTCGGACTTGCTGCCTTGCAGTTTCTTGACGCCTCAGCCACTAGCTGGTCGTGATGACTAGGTCAAGTGTGCGTGTTCTACATTTCTTTATTGCCCTCAATACCTAATTAGTGTCAGCCTTTTAAGCTACAGGAGAGTCGGGAGAGTGTAAGGCCCGGGATAATCTGTGAAAAGTGGTGAGAAGAAAGTCAGAGAGGAACATGGAGAGGCAGAAAGCACAGGTGCAACATGAAGATTAAGGCCGCTGGTTACAGCTGCAGCTGACATGTGTTTGGTATTAGTATCACGTTCACACACTATCAGCCCTCCCGCCCCGCTTCAGCTACCGGATCACGCATGGAGTAAATGTCAACAGCTCTTTCTTCATATTACCCATAGGGGCAGCAGCACTCCTGGAAGAAGGACATATGAGGAATTAAAGGCGTTATGTGAAAATGCATTCTCTCTGCCCAAATCGGTGAACAAAGCACCGGAAAGCTAGGAGGTCGGAGGTCTAAACACCACTGCAAATTCTCCCGGAGAAGTTCCTTTCTATCAGTATGTCTTTTAAAGATATGACATCATTTTATCTTGATATTTTAACTGAATAAACACACTAACTGATTCCACATTTTAACTTAATGCATCACAGTACTGCTGGCCGAAATCCAGAAGACACAAACCCAAGCATGGGATGCTCAACACCTCTACTTCTTCATCTGCTTGAATTCTCAGTCTGACCATGAAAAATGGCTGTATCTGGTAAAGTGGTCTTTAAATATCAGTACAAGGGACCAATCCCAAGATAAAAGGTGCACGTTGAAGAAACTGACAGCTCAGGGGCTATCAGGTAGAATTTTAATATGAGAAACTGGGAAAAGAAGTGCAAGAAATTGTAAAAAAATAAAATTACTTTAATTATTAAAAATCAATGCTCTTCTTGTCCATTTGATTTCATTGTCCTTGCCAGGGTGAGAATTCTTCTGAATTTAGGAAAGTTCAGTTCAAGATGTTTTGAGGCCATGGCATAAAAACACAATATGGTGGCCTGCTAAGATCCTGTCACACTACACGACTTTTCCAATGCATTTCAGTTGGAGTCTTTGTTTACGTACTCGCAGTGAGATGGTGGCGCATCCTCTGTTCGTGTAGTCTGACATATCCAGTAATTCAGCCCAACCAGTTTGTGCCTTGCCCTGACTGAATCAAACCGGTCTGATCTCGTCTTAAGTCGTAAGGGCTCAGTGTGCATTAAAGCTGACAAGCAATGAGCTCTCGCTCACGAGTATAACGCATATAATGAGGTAGCAAGACATAAGGAATACGAGCATTCTGAACCTGACAAAAAGAAAAGAGACATGTCTGTCTGGTCCTGCATGTTTTATGTACCATGACAGAATGGAAATTAAAGAAAATAATATTGGCTCTCTGCGGTGGGTTGGCACCCTGCCCAGGATTGGTTCCTGCCTTGTGCCCTGTGTTGGCTGGGATTGGCTCCAGCAGACCCCCGTGACCCTGTGTTCGGATTCAGCGGGTTAGAAAATGGATGGATGGAATATTAGCTCTAATCCTTAAGCTGAAGCCTATAAAACATCAACCCCACAAAGAGGTGGGAAAAGATAGAGAGGAAGAAGAAGTAGAAAAGAGGCAGTAATCACTTTACCTGTAAAACCCTTGCATGAGCACAGACTCCCTAAGGCAGCACTCTATTGACTGTCAGGAAAAGAAGCGAGCCTGGGATACACTGGAAATGCGAAACTGCTGCTGGAAAGGCTTTAAGTAGTCATCTAATCTGACATAACCTGCACTGAAAACATTGATGTTGTTCATTCAACGTACATTTTCTCTTTCGAGCAACTTAAGATTAGTCATTTAGTGTTGTAGCTGGAAATATTTGGTTTCAGATCTCAATCAATGGAAAAAAATGTGTTTGTACCAAAGTAAGTTATGGTGGAGGGAATAAACATAAAAATCCTATTTCAGTTAACCTAATATTTGAGGTTGTTCGTGTGTTGTGTTTGAGGGCCGTTTGTATTTTCTTCTGGTCGAACTTTCCAGCGTGCTGGCTTTCCAACTGCCAGAAAAGAAGACCACTTTCTCGAGTGGAGTGGAGTGGAGTGGACGTGGCTATACAGGTCTGGTCATTTTCAGCAGCAGACTTTTATAACGGAGGATTTCTGGTAAGTAACCCTGCTTCTCAACTGTTCATTTTAAGTATAAGAACTTGTAATAAAACATACTTTCAAGAAAGCTGTAGAAATGTTTAATAATTTTTTGTTGTATATTTAAGATTTACACTGCAAAATGCTTGTGTATTTACACTAGATTTTTAAATAAATGAAAAAGTACAGCATTGGAATGTGTTATGTCCATAATATTTCTAATTGCATAAAAACAATTTACGACCAATAAACCGTTTTAAATTGTAACAACTTAAAAAATAGACTTAGTTCAGTCTGCAGTGGGCTGGCATCCTGCCCGGGATTTGTTTTCTGCCTTGTGCCCTGTGTTGGCTGGGATTGGCTCCAGCAGACCCCCGTGATCCTATAGTTAGGATATAGCGGTTTGGATAATGGATGGATGGATTTAGTTCAGTATAAAACAAGTGAATTGCACCCAATCACTCTAAATGATTTGCCTCAACTTAAAAATTGTGGGTTCAATAAGATAAAAAGAATTATACTGGTTCAGATTGAAAATATTAAGTGTGAATCATTAGCTTAATTATTTTAAGTTGAATGGAGGTTATACTTTTTTCAGTGTGTGGGGTCACGCCGTGTAATCTGACAATTAGACAACGAGGACGCCAAGGTAGGCGTCAAGTCGAGCAAACTCCTCTGACTAGAAGTCATGGAATGTGGCATTAGCTTAAGATGCATCACTGTTAATCTTGATATGGAGAAATTCGCCTTTCTTTAATTTCTGTGACCGCCCTTAACTTGAAGGTTTCATTCTCTGCAATATTTTCTATCAAATAGCTACAGGTGAAATTCCGTTACAGCGAATATCCTTACAACGAAATTTTCATTACATCAAAGAATTTTCACGGTCCCGACAGTCTCCCCATATGACTGAGTCTATAGAAATCTCATTACTACTATGAAATACATTCAGCAGATCCTTGCATTACAACGAAGTGCCCAAAAGACCTTGAAATGTCTGAATGAATCATCCACAGAGCAGTTAGTTCTGCGGCTGCAGCTCAGTTGTGCACAACTATTCCCAAACACAAACATTGTCAATTTTTCTCTTTCTTCAAACTTTCCTCAAACTGTTCTTTGGCTGTGTTTGTTTTCTCTGGTTTTCAGCTATACCTTTTGCTTATTGCTCATCAACATTTGAAAAACATCCATTGGAATTTAACTTATTGTCATCCTCCTATAGAAATGGCAGATGCTTGTTCAAGAAACATTCTCTCATTGCGCTAAATATCATAGTTCACTTGCAGCACCGATTTATTTACACACAGTGGGCCGAGGGGAGGGGGCCCTCCTCACTCACGCACCAGCCTTGGGCTGTGTACCTTACCTCCGCTTAGCTAGTGAATGAGAGAACTACTTAATGGATTTAGATAAAAAAAGTCACTGTTGTGAGGTTTCCAAACTCTTTTGGGACCTCCCCAAACAGAACAACACACCAAAGAGCGTCCCGATGCGCGCTAACCGTGTCTGTGGAAGACTGTTTATCCATTGCCAGGGCCACAGCAGGCTCACAGCACAGCAGCAGCTCGCCGCCGATGAAACTCCGAAAAGATCTCGATGGGTGATGCAAGGAACATAATAAATGCAGGGAGCAGTATTACTTGGCCACTAACCTGGCATATAGCGCGACTACAATCAGTGGCGTAGCTAGGGGGCGGGCGGAGGGGTGGTCCGCCCCGGGCTGCACATTTTTGGGGGCGGCATTATTGGCCAAAAGGCTCAGTACAATTCGTGTGTAAGCAGCAGGGTTCGGAAAAATATCACTCATCTATGAAAAAAGTCAAATTCTCTGATTTTTAACCACAAATGCTTGAAAAATAATGTTCAGACTGTCCTTCTGCATCAGACACAGCAGTTGAAATTTATGAGGCAATGACAAAAATACACATAAACATTACACCGATAATAATTTCTAGGAAGATAAACAACTAACTTACAATTTATAATTTTGTTTCGTTATTAATCCGAATGCGTTCTTGCTCTGTGCAGAAAACATCCCCACCTATCACTTGTACCCTACTTTAGTTTTGGTTTTGGTAGCATAATTATATTAAACTAATAATTAGAAGACGGCTTATCAGTGCATCTATACTATATTCCTGTCTAGCTGTTGCTTATAAATGTATATAAATTATTGCTGTTTCTTTATATATGAAGAAATCTATGTAAAATGTATCTTATGTTTTCTCTATACGTCATTTAAATTTTCTATTTAAATAGTTTAACGGTGGCACAGTGGTAGCGCTGCTGCCTCGCAGTTAGGGGACCCGGGTTCGCTTCCCGGGTCCTCCCTGCGTGGAGTTTGCATGTTCTCCCCGTGTCTGCGTGGGTTTCCTCCGGGCGCTCCGGTTTCCTCCCACAGTCCAAAGACATGCTGGTTAGGTGGATTGGCGATTCTAAATTGGCCCTAGTGTGTGTGTCCGGCGGTGGGTTGGCACCCTGCCCAGGATTGGTTCCTGCCTTGTGCCCTGTGTTGGCTGGGATTGGCTCCAGCGGACCCCCGTGACCCTGTGTTTGGATTCAGTGGGCTGGAAAATGGATGGATGGATATTTAGATATGTTGGAGGGTGGCAAATTGAAGCACCGAGCAGCATGAACTCGAGCTACGCCACAGACTGCAATGTTTTCGGATTTTCTGCCACGGCGCTCTGCCGCAGCGCTGTGAACCTGTGGCTGCCCTGCCCCGGCAACAGACAATCAATCTTCCATAGACCCGGCCATCATGCTTCAGAAACCTCACAATTTAAAGAAGATTCTGCTACTGATTGATAACTGTGCTGCCCACAGCATGCTTGCACAATTAGATAATGGCCGAGTTGAATTCCTCCCACCCAATTGCACGGCAGTGCTTCAGCCATTGGATCTGAGCCTCATTCACACCCTGACAAGGATATTAGCGCAAGGAAATGCTGAAAAAAATTCTTGTCAGCATAACTTGCAGACAGGAGGAGGGAGATGAAAACGAACATGAAAGAAGCTACTGAAATAATTGTAAACGCCTGGACGCAAGTCAAATCAAGCACTATAAGACAAATATAGAATCTCATTACTACAATTTTTTTTTAGGTCCCTGGCACTTCATTGTAATAGAATTGGACCTGTATTTACTTCTTCATTAATCTGCTCCTTACTAAAATGCACTCATTTTTTCAGACAGCGGAAGCCTCTTTGTGTCACTTTTAAGGGAGTGAGAGGGATGGCACTTCTAGGGCAGGAATCTCATGGTGAGCCATCTGCAGGACGGGGAGTGATCGAGTGCCCTGAGAGATACTACAGACGCCGAAAGCGAGAAGAGGACTGAGGCGATCCGGCACCCACGGAGGTGACTGAGATGATCATAGCTTCCATCCAAATTATATTATGTGATGTCATCCACTGTTAAATTCTGCTCCGTACTTCTAAAATTGTATTGTATTGTATTGACCCCCTTCGTTTTGACACCCACTGCATGCCCAACCTACCTGGAAAGGGGTCTCTCTTTGAACTGCCTTTCCCAAGGTTTCTTCCATTTTTTTTCCCTACTGGGGTTTTTTTTGGGAGTTTTCTTAGAGAGTCACAGCTGAGGGGTTGTCAAGAGGCAGGGCCTGTTAAAGCCCATCGCGGCACTCCTTGTGTGATTTTAGGCTATACACAAATAAATTGTATTGTATTGTATTGTATCATGATCCACACCAATCCAGCTCTGAAGCAAAGATATTAAATCATCAGATACTCTAATCTTTGATATTGGGTGTGGTGCGATGCTTTTGTGAAGCTTCTGCAAGAAAACCGCAATTTCCCATGGAGTAAGATGGCTGTTTTGCAGCAAGGTATCTAAACACATTCTGTGACTATTCCCAGAAGGATACACATTTGAACGCTAAAAGAAGAGAGAGGAGCCAAATTTGGAAATTTCACAGTAGATTATTAACTGACTGACATCACAAGGCACCTGAACACACTGAATCTTTAATCCTAAAGTTGCCTGCTAGGTTGGTGGTACACGCTTCATAACGAAAAAGGTGATGAAGGCCACGCTCAGGGTCCTGAACTCAAATGAGTGATCACAGGTAACCCACTACTGAGGAGTCCCCTCAGCAGCAGTGAATTCTGTCGGCTGAATCTGAATTGAGATTTCATAATATGGTGAAGTACAAAGAGCTACAGTTTCCATGAAATCCGCTCGGATGTCAGTGTGTCCAAGCAGACCCCAGCCATCACTCAGCTCTGCCCGGCTAATTGTGTTGCATTGGAAAGTGAAGTAGTTCAGTTGACACCCTGATAGTTGAAGTCAGGTGTCTGTCACTTCTCAGACAGACTTTTCAAACATGAAGCGGTGAGAACAAAAGGTGATGTCCTTTTTTGTCAGCACATGCACATGCGAATAGACATTTTCCACAATAAGCCTAATAAAGACAAAACACGAGAGCAGACTGAACAAGACACATCTGTACTGATTAAAAAGAAATGCCACAAGAGACGACAAAGACGTCACGACTATTAAGCAGGTGCATGCACCCTTCTTCTCATGTCCCCATTACTGCAGGCTTAGCTCAGTTTTAAATCATTTTGGCTGCCGTATGCTATTTTGTGCTCTAGTAGACACACACAGTGGCCACTTTCTTAGGTCCTCCTATTTACTACTTGTCAGGACTCCCTTTGGCCTCCGGATAAACCTAAATGTTCAAGGCCTGGGCTCAATAAGGTAGCAAAAAAAAAAAACATTTTTAGTTTGTACTGACTCATTACGCAGTGCCTGTTGTTTTATTTCTCATCTTCCTGCTGTAAACCTTCCATTCCACCTTATCCCGAAGGTGAGATCTGTGGAACGGACAGGCCAATGGAGAAAACACACGGAACTAACATACGTATGTTTACGACGGGGTACTTCATCCTAATAGGATGGTCCATTGGACAAGGGGTGCTCTGTGGTCAAAGCTTTGCCATGTTGTGGTATTCAAACAATTCAAACTAAATAAGGAGAAAACAGAAATTTTAGTGATTGGCAAAAATGGATATAATGAGGGTATTAGAAATAAACGTGATCCATTAGGATTAAAAGTCAAGGCAGAGGTAAAGAATTTAGGGGTAATTATTGACTCTGACCAGAATTTTAAATCACATATTTATCAGATTACTAGGACAACATTTTTTCACTTAAGAAATATAGCAAATGTTAGCCGCATTATAACTTTGCAAGACGCTAAGAAATTAGTTCACACTTTGGGTTTTATTCGGCTAGATTAGTGTAACGCACTCCTCTCAGGACCACCCAAAAAAAAGACATCAATCGATTGCAACTAGTGCAGAATGCAGGTGCTAGAATCTTAACTAGGAAAAGAAACTCCGAGCACATCACACCAGTCTTAGCATCACTACACTGGTTACCTGTGACATTTAGAATTGACTTTAAAATTCTGCTTATGGTTTATAAAGCCTACGAGGTGTGGCAGAAAAGTAATGAGACTGGCAACACTGCAAGCGATCTGGCAACGCTGCGCTCTTGTCCTTGATAGAGCACGTGTATCAGTACCCTCCCATAGCTCAGTGCGAGTTTCAACTCCTTCCCGTTAACTACGTGATTTTTGTGACGGCTATTAGCGAAGTTGTGTTTTTGGTTGTGCATCACGCAAAATGGAACAGCTGAATTTGGAGCAACGTTGTGCCATTAAACAGCAAGTGTAACGTTTGAAAAGTTAAAACAGGCCTATGGGGAACATTCTTTATCCCGAGCTCAAGTTTTTCGCTGGCACAAATCATTTTTGGAAGGCAGAAAACACGTTGAAGTTGAACACCGTTCAGGGAGGACTTCAACTTCGAAAACCAATGAAAACATTGAACGTGTGAACACTCTTGTGAGATCAGACCGTCGTTTAACATTAAGAATGAATTGAGTGAACAATTAAATTTGAACAGATTTACCGTTCATCAAATTTTGACTGAACATTTGCACATGCGAAAGGTCTGTGCCAAAATGGTGCCCAAAAACTGCCCTCTCCATAACAGAATTTTTGACCTCAAAAGGCATTCCTGTGGTTCCCCAGCCCCCTTATTCACCTGACCTCAGTCCGTGTGACTTTTTCCTTTTTCCTAAACTGAAAAATGTCCTCAAAGGACGTCATTTCGGGACTTTAGAAAACATCCAAAAGAGTGTAACGGACATGCTGAAGACCATACCGGTTGAAGACTTCCAGCGCTGCTACCAACAGTGGGAACAACGTCTCCATCGGTGTGTCGCTGCCCAAGGGAACTACTTTGAAGGGGATAACATTGATGTTTGAAAAAAATAAAAACTTTGGTAAATAAAAAATCAGTCTCATTACTTTTCTGCCACACCTCGTAATATCATCTCGCTCTGTCCTATATTTCGAAATGCCTCTCGCCTTACACTCCGAATCGTAACCTTAGATCTTCAAATGAGGGTCTGCTTAGAATTCCAAGAGCTAAACTTGAAAGAAGTGGTGAGGCGGCCTTCTTCTGTTATGCACCTCAAATCTGAAATAGCTGACTGATAGAAATCCACCAGGCTAATACTGTGGAGTACTTTAAAAAACTGCTAAAAACACATTATTTTAACATGGTTTTCTCATAATAGCTTCATTTTAGTTTAATCCTGATACTCTATATATGCATTTAATTATCATTATCATTCATGGTGGCTCTGAAATCTGTACTAACCCCTACTTTCTCCGAGGTTCTTTTTTGTGGTGCCAATCTGCACCCGCACCACCTGATCAGGACACCGTGCAGTCCTTACTTTGATGGATTGAAGGCCACATGATCATCATCATCTAATTCTTCCATGTAAAGCCTGAAAACCATGCGGACTGATTGAGGTCATTTATGTCAAGTAGAATGTCCAGTGGGGGCTCTGTGGTCTCGTGGCCTTGGAACCCCTGCAGATTTTATTTTTTCTCCAGCTGTCTGGAGTTTGTTTGTTTATTTTTTTTTTCTGTCCTCCCTGGCCATCAGATCTTACTTTATTCTTTATTAATTAGTATTGCCTAATTTTATTTTTATATTTTGTCTTTTTTCTCATTCTTCATCCTGTAAAGACGTAAAGAAGGTTGATTCAGGGCTACAGGGGATGAATTATAAGGAAAAATTAAAAGAGCTGAGCCTTTACAGTTTAAGCAAAAGAAGAATAACAGGTGATTGAAGTGTTTAAAATTATGAGGGGAATTAGTCCTTTGGATCGAGACGGTGACTTTAAAATGAGTTCATCAGGAACACGGGGACACAGTTGGAAACTTGTGAAGTGTAAATTTCTCACAAACATTAGGAAGTTTTTCTTTACACAAAGAACGATAGACACTTGGAATAAGAGACCAAGTAGTGGTAGACAGTAAGACATTAGGGACTTTCAAAACTCGACTTGATGTTTTCTTGGAGGAAATAAGTGGATAGGACTGGCGAGCTTTGTTGGGCTGAATGGCCTGTTCTCGTCTAGAGTGTTCTAATGTTCTAAAGCATTTTGAGCTACATCATTTGAATGAAAATGTACTATAGAAATAAGTATTGTTGTTGTTATTCAAATGACACTTAATTGATAGTAAGATGTCTAATACAGTATGAGCCAAGAGCGAAATGCCCAAAATGTTACACTACCACCACTGACCTGTACTGCTGGATCAATGGATTCATGCTGCTAATGTCAAATTCCAAACCTGCCAAGCAGTGGAAAGCAGGATTTGTTGGATCAGCTGATATTTTACCGATCTTCGGTTTTCGTGGATGTGATGGCTCTGAGGCTACAGCTCTGCACCGGTTCGAATCCCGTAAATGCCAAAGGTAACTCTACTCTTTTGCGCCTTTGAACAAGGCCCTTACCCTCCAGTTGCTCTGTCCTGGGCATGATGTTAATCTGCATGCAGCCCTGCAAACAGGTCCTCCAACTTGCTAGGAAAACCTGGGGGTTGGTGGCGGGATTAGCACTCCAGCCACCGTAAACAAAAACCTCCCACTGTCCCACTGTGGTGCTGTGGTGTCACCCGCTGCATTCAGGTCCCAATCCAGGTGGTTCATTGGATGGTGGGTGCAACAACGTGCTGTCAGCGCATGCTCCCAACTTAAGCCCAAGTATTTGTGAGTGTATAATTTAACAGCTTGCTAGCTAACTGGTAAACGGACGTAGCTAATGTTGCTCTCCCTGTATTAACTTACTCGTAACGTAACTTCAAAGCGTGAGAGAGTGTGATCGTTTTCAACTTTCCGTCCGATTGTTAGCTGGTAACTTTAACACTGTTGGATAACCTTAAATTTTAAAGTAGGAGAATTAGGCTGAAGCATGTTCTAGTAGCAGCAATTGTTTCCATTTCAAGTTATAAAACACTTATTAAAAAAACAGTTTTATCCCGTTTTATGTATAAACAGTAGCAATAACCATAAATCTAGGCAACAGTAAGATGCTGTTAATTTTACAAGAAAAGTTTTTTACAGCAAAGTCTATGTGTGCAGCTGAGCCCAGCTGTGGATTGACAGATGAGATGATCTCATTTTATGTTGGCTTTAAATACGAGGGACATTCAAAAAGTTTCCGCACTTTTATATTTTCTTTGGAAATGGTGATGGCGGGAGGAATAAGAGTGTCATGTGACTCATTCTGTCTGGCAAGCCGACGGCCCTTGCAGTTTAGTATAAGAGTTGTCACCCTGTGATGAAGATGGCTACGAATCTTATAAAGAGGGACACCATTCTGTCATTCGCTTTTTGAGGGCAGAAGGTGTGCCGCATCTCCATATGTGTGCTCAGTATGGGGATAAAGTTCTCACTCGTAGAAATGTGTGGATTGAAATGTTCAAAAAATGGCCTTACTAGTTTGGCGGATGCAGAGTGCTCTGGACATGCAGCTACGGCCTTGTGATGATGATGTGAATGCAGCAGTGCATCAGTGGCTACTCGCTCAACCAAAAATGTTAAAACGTTGGTACGACGCATTGCAAAGGAAGGTCACTATGTAGAAAAGTTATGTCATTTGTTTTTGAAATTTTTAATAAACAGAGTTAAAATACGTGCGGAAACCTTTTGAGCGTCCCTCGTATACAACGTTGAATCACAGTGGATTTTGTTTGGCTTTGTCTGACATCGGTCAAATTAACGTCAAAGTGATAACCAATCTCTCTGCAAAGACAGTTTCAACTATCTACACATATTAAACTCAAAATAAGTCATTCCATCCAGTGGGCAGCTTGCCCACTTCCTAAGTATGATCCCAACTTCTCTTCTGTTGTCCAGTTCTGGTAATTCTGTATCATAACTAACAGGAATGGAACCCTGGGGTGGTCTTGTGCTGCCATAGTCCATCTGATTCAAACTTTGCTGACTTGCACATCCGGAGATGCTTGCCCTGCCCATCATCACTGCTACTACTTTTGTACAGAGCTGTTATATCGACTATCACAGGCCTTTCTCCACTGACCGTTCCCATTCACCCACAGAACTGCCACTCACTGGATATTTTGTATGGTTCTCAATAAACTCCAAAGACTGCAATGTGCGAAAATGCTAGGAGAGCAGCGGATTTAGAGATGTTGGCACCATCATGTCTGGTGCCAACAATCACTGCTCAGTTTTCACAGTTAAAGTCAATTAAATCACACGTCTTGCACGTTTTAATGTTTGGTCCAAACCTCTTGACCATGTCTGCAGTCTACTTATAATGAGTTGTTGCAACGTGATTGGCTGTTGGGAGAAGTAGGCTATTTGCATTAATGAGCAGGTGCACTTAATAAAGTAGCCATTGAGTGTATGTAGGTCAAATATTGCGTGGTGTGGGAAAAGCGAAGCTGACAGACCGCGGGTTTATACAGCGTGGCACTCCGCTGCATTGTCCTCTGCCAACGTGGCTCCTTGGACCTCGGTTCTAGTGAACTCCGAAGACAGCACAATGTTCTTTTGTTATACGTGGGGGCAGAAATGTGTGCTCTGCTGTAGCGGCCACGTTCACAGTGAGCACCATCGCCAAACACCTAATAAAGCTGTCAGATGAGAACATCCAGAGACAATCTCTGAAACTGCTATTAGCCAGGAGGAGCGGGGGTCTTGATGGGATACTGGAGACGGAGCGGCAGGCTGTTTTTTACATGAAACATTGCCTTTACATACTTTGCGTGCAACTTCACTACAAAAATATGAATTCTCTGCAGACCTGGCATGCACGCCACTCTGAGGGGGCTTCTTCTATAGGCATCGGGAGTACACGATTCTGCAAAGGCACTTTACTGGGTGGTGTGGTTCATTTTAAAGCCTTTGTTTTACAAAGAAACTTTTAATTCTGTGGAAGGGTTCACATATGCAAATGGGGTTTCAGAAAGGTTCCTGAAAGAGAAATATTTAATGTACACTCGTAAAAATAAAAATGCCTGACCGGTTCTACAGAGCAATGCCATAAGGGAACCGTTTCTGGTTTCTAAAAGACCCTCTAAATTATTTATCCAGGAAGAGCCTTTACTTATTTAGATACGTAACAGACTCCATACAGTAAAAAAAAAACTATGAATAGATGGTAACAGATTTGTGAAATACCAGTGGGCTGTGATTTTTAAAGGACTCTTGCTGCATACAATCACACAGGCTAAGTTCACGTTTTCTCAATCCTGCTAGATGGCTTGCTGTACATTCAGAATTTCCATTTTTTATTTCTTTTACATATTGGGAAGTTTTCAAAGCACAAAGGACCAACTTCATATGCAGAGAACCTTCCCGGAATTAATATGGTGCTTTGCCAAGCAACGGTTCTACAAGAAGAACCATAAAATGCCATTAAAGAAGTATTAGTTTTAATAAAATATAGCAGGATACCCAGCAGAATACCAACAGATCAGGAAAACTTAAATGTCGCCTGTGTTTTTGTATAAATCCTTTTAAAATCAGGAATGCACTGGTATTTTGCAAATCATTTATCATCTAATCCAGGAGATCTCAACGTTGGTCCTGGGGACCCCCTGTTCCAACTACCTTCTGTCTTGGGCTAATTAAATGAATGGTCATTTTCCAGATTCTGTGTTTTGGGAACAATATAGAAATTGGAAAACTAGGTGAGGTATATATACACATATACTGTCATGGGCGGTTGTTATGGGGGTTACAATAACCTATAGGGGCCCGTGGCCACCGCCAGGGAGTGGGTTCTGTATCCTGAAGCCCAGGAAGCCAGCACTTCCGCCACACCAGGAAGTGCCGGCAGAAGTTTGTCAAGGGGCACCTGGAGTATATTCGGGGCAACATAAAAGGGGCCGCCTTCCAACAGTCGGGGAGCTGGTGTCGGGTGGAAGGAGACAAGGCTTGGGAGAGTGGAAAGAAGGCGGCTTGAAGAGGACCATTGTGAAGTCGAGAGAGAGCGGGTGATTGGTGCAGGAAGCACTGTGTGTGGTGCGGAACTGTTTATGGACTATTGAACTTTGTAAATAATTTAATAAATCGTCTGTGGTGGACTTAAAACGCTGTCTGTCTGTCTCTGGTCGGGCAGGCTTTCACTACATATACTGTATGTATATATATATATATATATATATATATATATATACACATACACAGGTAGTCCCTAGGTTACGGACATCCAACCTACGACATACGAATGGGGCCACAGCTGCAACTCATTCTCGGTGGGCAGCTGATAATTCTGCAAGCTGGGGCTGGATGAAGGCTGAAGGGGGGCAATTTCGCTTATTGCGCAGTGTAGTGTCCCTCAGGCGGCTCCCAGCCGCAAGCGTTTTTGCTGCACACCCACCACACATAGCTGCCCCATTCATTCTCTGTGGGCGGCTGGTAATGCTGCAAGCAATGACCCAGTTGTAGCTGAACGGAGGCCATTGAGGGGTAAAAGGGGCAGCGGGGGGGGGCAGCATTGTAGTGTGCATCAGATGGCTGCCAATTGAATGGGAGCGATTCACTACCCGCCTTTGGTCGCACTGTGTTCGTTTTCGGTGGCCGGACGCTGCAGGCAGCATACTGTAGTGGAGGTGACTGTGAGGTGGGCTGGTGATGAACTGCTCATTGATGCCCCCAGTCATTCTCAATAGTAAGCCTGCTTGTACTGTTACGCACATAGCAGGAAGTTGTCTCTTGTCAGTATATCAGACGTGTTGACGACGGGTGCCTTCCTGCTGTGATAGCGTGTCCAGTGCTGTGCAGAAGAGCTCATCTTAACCTTTTGTCTTCACCCTTCAAGAATGTCTCTGAAACACAAATCTGATGCAAGTGCTGGTGATACAGTAAAGACGAGAAAAAACATCACCATGGAAAATAAAGTAGAAATAATAAAAAGGTCAGAGAGAGGTGAAACTCCATCATTCAATGACAGAGCACTTGGTTATAGTCGGTCAACAATAGCATTTATTAAAATAATGTACCTGTTCTGACTTACATACAAATTCAACTTAAGAGCAAACCTACAGTCCCTATCTCGTACGTAACCCGGGGGCTGCCTATGTGTATATCTCTCTCTCTATCTATAATTATAATTATAATTATATATATATATATATATATATATATATATATATATATATATATATATATATATATATATATATATATATATATATTAACCGTTAGCAATATTCTACTTTTCCAGGTGTTCTAATTGTCTATTTAATCCATTATTTACTAACGAGTAACTGCACATTCCATGATAATGTGCAGTGAATACACTTGACTTGAGCATTCCTGGTTTTCAGACTCTTTCCTTGTATGTTTAGCATTCGTTTGCTCAGAGGTTGATGCTCTTGCTGCTTCCTGAGCAGCTCTTCATTTCTCCACCCTAGCGGCCTGCTGCTTCTCTTCCTTTGTTAGCATCTTTTTGCTTTAAAACTGATCAAGTCCGTTTTTGTGTTGCAGTTACTTAGTACGTTTTCCTTAAGTTTTCCCATAAACTGGCACTTAAGTCTTCAATCTGCCTCCAGAATGATTTAAGATATGAAGAGGTAGGGGAAGTGACGGCGAAGGTGGTGGTGATGAGAACGACACCCGTACACATGCGCTGCATGGCCGCCCTGCTGGCCGTTGCCGAGAGTTGATTCTACAATAAAGTAAAATAAAAGTAAAAAGAGGAATAACCTTAGAGGTCAATCATCACCCTGAAAGCGGATAGTAGACGTCACGTGGTGTACTTGGTATAGGGTACCACATTTCAGGTCAATAGTTGAAACGGTCTGTGAGCTACAGGTGATTTAAAATCCTGGAGAGACAAACGGACAGCCACGGTAGCGTATTATATAAGTAGATTAGGTGGTCTGACGCTGAAGTATTTGCAGCCTTTCATGTTTCGGTGTTGTTTGCCTGGGTGTCTGCTCTGCTCGTTTTTAATTGTTATTATTAAGATACAATGAAGGGAGCAAACTGCACAGAGAAAGGGCAAAATATAATGAAATCAACAAAACAGAGTTATGCATTTACAAAACAAAACCAGAAATATTTCTAAATGTTTTATAAATGTAAAAATCATACCTCTGTGCTTTCTTAATGTACAATAAGAGAAGAGAAAAACAATCCCAGCTAATTAATTGAGATCAGTGTGATCAGTTGTTGTCACTAATTATGAATCTGATTGAAGCAAAAACCTGACGCCACACTTGGGCCCCCCAGGACTGACTTTGAGAACCCCTGATCTAATCCTTGTTATTTATTGAACCTGTCATGTATCTAAATAAATAAAGACTCTTACTGGAATCTTCATGTCAATTGTTCTTTTGGGAGCCAAATCTGGTTCCCCTATGAAATCACTTGGAAGAACCACTTTGGTACCTTCATACTTTAAGGATGCAGACCCTTCCGAATGTAATAATGAAGCCTGCCCAATAAAACTGTTTAAATTTCGAGTAAAAAAATCATAAATTGTGCCTCTCAATGGTGCAGGATTGGTTTTTCTTTTTTTTCTTTATAAACTTTATCCATTTGAGCTTGACGGCTAGATTTACAGCTCTATGTGTTATCATGTTCAGAGAAAAGTTTTCCCAAGACCACATCTGCCCTTGGAAGAAATACGGTTCCAGCAGCTGTATCCTTCTGCCTGATTTAAAAGGCACCCCCGGCTGCTCAGGTTGAACAGACAGTCCGCCGAGATCCCAGATCAGATATCTGTTACGAGCTAAAATGCTTATGCTAGCTTCTGAATTTCAAATATCCAAGTGCAAATGCTGCAGGTTTGCTTAAGTGGGGCACATGAGAAGGGAATAAAACACCTGATTTGCTAAATAAGAGAAGAATTACCCAGAGTGCCTTGCTGTTTCAAGACCAGCAGCTTTATCTTTTGGAGTTCTTTGTTTCTAGATGGCTCTTTCAGCTTAGACTGCTATTCACATGAATCCTGACATCCTAAAACATGTGAGGTTAGATATGTTTTACTCATTAAGAATTCATTTTAGGCTTACAGCTTAAATGAAATGATTATTGCTTTGCAGGTTCAGCAAGAGAGCATATGTTAGCTAGTAATGGGGTGCACTCCAGTTACAGACACCTTTTCTAAAAAGAGAGAGAGTGCTGTCACTGAAACAAACACTGTGTTGATGGTGAGGATGTTACCTAATTAAAGCCCAGATTTTTAAGGTAGGTTGTCAAATCTCAGCAAAGACATATAATGTGTGGGTTGTGGAAAAGATGAGCTGTGTAAACATACTGTATGCTATACTATAAAATAATAGAAGGGCCAAAATCCTGCCTATAGGACTGACTTCTGTCTATCATACAGGGCTGCCAAGACGCTACGGCTCTGAGAATCCTTATAGGAAACAGTTTAGTGAAATGGATGGGTGGGTGGGTTAGGTTTTAGACAGGCAGGCAGATTAATAGATAGATATGAAAGGTACTATACAGGTATGATAGATAGATAGATAATTTTTAGTATAGAAAGCAGGATTTGATAGATAGATTTTAGTATAGTAGGCAGGATTCGATAGATAGATAGATAGATAGATAGATAGATAGATAGATAGATAGATAGATAGATAGATAGATAGATAGATAGATAGATAGATAGATAGATATTAAGTTTAGCTTGTACAGAAATTTAAATCAATTCCAAAATTACTAAAACAAACTCACAACTTGCTTAAAGGTAACAGTGAGTGAGGTGCTCTACATGCACAATGTTGTTGGTATAAAGCCCCAGTCGTAGCTCTTCACACACTGAATGATTCGTTAGCTGAAAGTCCTCAGTGTTAGTGTGTCAAAGAGAGGCTGTGCATCATTGTTCATAATGGCCATCAGTTTTCTCTTCATTCTCTCCTCCTCTACTACCTCCAGAGTGTGTCCCATAACTGAACCTGTGCAAAGCTGATCGAGCGACCTCTGCACACAGAGTCAAGGCTGTCTGATTTGAAAGGGGTGCATTTATACAATTAATTATTTTGTGTTTAACAGTTGTATTTAATGTAGATAGTTTGCAACAAAGTCTCTCTCTATATATACATATACACACACACACACACACAGAGTATGTTCATGCTGTAGGTATTTATAGCTAATGCCTCACTCTGACTGCTGCTTTTCTCTTTGGCCAAGTCAGAAGTGTATTTTTCTTTCTTTTTACAAGTTTATTGTGTATTTGTTAGGGTATTTATTTACTGAGCTTCTATAAAAATAAATTTGCCCATTTCTGACAAATAAATAAAGTACATAAGTAAAGTAGTCTTACAGTACTCACAAACTATACCAATGAATGGCATTATACTACAACAGATGAGATAGATAGATAGATAGATAGATAGATAGATAGATAGATAGATAGATAGATAGATAGATAGATAGATAGATAGATAGATAGATAGATAGATAGATAGATAGATAGATAGATAGACAGATGGAAAAGAAACACTGGAGGTTAACTGAAAAGGAAAGTATTAACAAACAACAGGCAGGATTGTGGCTGAGCTGGTACTGTGGTAGGGAGTCAAGTAGTCAGCAAGCAGATGGCGCTTTCGGGGCAGGGTTACTCCTGCTGAGCACTTAGGGAGCAGGAGTGACCAACCACTCTGAGCGACTCCCACAGAATGCAAGGGGATGGCGACAGGGCAAGGGAGCAGGGCTCACAGGGTACCCTTCTGAAGGCCAAGGGATGGTGGCGGGGACACGAGTCACCATTGCAGGCTGACTATACTTGCCAGTGGACATCTCCTGTCACTGATGAGAGCTAAACGGGTGAGTAGGGAAAGAAATTTAAAGGGCTATACTGTGGCTCATAGTGGTTTTTAATGGGTGGATCCTGAGAGTATTTTAACTGTTAAAGATTATTTACTAACTGATTGTTTTTAACCTCCACCATGAACACTGTTTTTATTATGGATTATTTATTGTTTTGTTTAAGAAGCAAAGACTGTACTAGACACTGTTTGGATTCTGTTAACTAGAATTGTACATACACAAATAGAAACTTTCTGTTCATGGACATGTATAGCCAGATAGCTACAGTCATCCTATAATAGTCTCTAATTAGGAGACAGACAGACAGATCCAATCTGATCTTCTTCTTGATGTTTAAATGCTGTATATAATATTTATTTTTAAAATATCTTTTACATACCAGTCAGCCCAACTGTCACCAAGTGTGGCTAAATTAAAAAATCATCCCCGCAGGGAACAGAAAAGCAGGTCACTGCATGCAGCGGAGGTAAAGCCCTCACTTGTTCAAATGGATGAGAGGCGTGAAAAGAGAAGTTTGACTTCACCAGTTCTCAAAATGTCTGAAAGTGCAACAATGCCAGTCACTGACCAAGGCGTAGTTAAGCGTGTTCAAGTGGATGTAAGCTGGACTTTAAAACCGGAACTCACAAGTGCAGCACGTAAACATATGAGCCAGAAAGCAAAGAGAGGGAGTCTGAGCTCTTTATACTGCAAAATCTGAGGTTTAGCATAATTTAAGAACGTACTCACCGGTGACAAAGAGGAGTTCCAAGAAAAAGAGAAAGCTAGTTGGGACGCAGAATGATTGTGTGAAGATTGTGGCCTATGGGCCAAGAGAACATGGGCGGTCAGTGCCCACTTTAAAGAGTGTAGGGTGACCGCTGCTAACACTGTGCCCGTTTGGATTTCAAAGGATGACCATAATACACTGGAGCATACATCATCTGAAACAATTTAAGGTGACGTCATTAAGATAATAGTACAATACAGAGAGGGGCTTCAAGTAGATCATGTGGCTTGTTGGCCATGGAAGTTTAGAAGCTGAAGTGACCCTGGCTGGAGTATAGTGTTGAGTTGGGAGATGATCTGGCACATGAGCTCTTTAGCCGTGATGTTTTACAGATAGAGTATCGTCCATATACATTTAAAACTGTCAAGCATATAAGGTATCTGACCTGACAGATGATCTTGACTTTATTTAGATTGACTTACACTTATGAAATCTGCCTGTATTCTTTATTATAATAGTCGTACTATCTTATAATACTCTAAGTGTAATAGTTGTACGACAAACTACATTTTACAGGGTCCTGTAGGGGAAGGACGAGATTATCCATCTACTAACACCTGGGCTGTATGGCTTACTGGTAAGTAAGTAGATTGTGACAGCTTAACTGATTCTCCGAGATCAGGTTTTAAATCCCACTGAGGGCCCTTAGTGTGAATCTGGGCAGGTCACCTCTTCTGCCAGTAGGCGGACAGTTTCAATGCCACCGTCAGTAGGCCCCATACAGTATATTGTGGAAGGTGTTTTACATGCACAGCACAATGTGACTTGCATTGCATTCTGGATAAAAAGTGTCTGACTGGTGCGAGTCCTCAGAGTGGTCATTTTGAGAAGTGACCCCTGACCTCATTACTGAATTACTCCCCATTCTTCTTAATAGATCTGCTCTGGAGACTCTTGGGACAACCGCAATAATTCAACTGTGTGTGTTGAATGAGCCAAGAATTTTGTGCCATGTTCTAAATATGCAAGCGTGCTGAGTAGGGCGGCAGAAGTAGAAGACCTAAGGATACATCATATCAAGTATAACCAGTTAATCCAGTGCAGGTACAATATCCATCTGATGGAAGTCTTACAAAAAGTTTATTCAGTAACAATTAAAACATAAATTCTGAATTGTCATAAAGAAATCTGGATAATATTGTAAAATATTCTGTGCATCAGTGGTTCTACTGTCCAGGACCAGAGCCAGATACATGACCAGCTATAATAGAGTTTGGTGCTGGAGCAAATTACATTTTTTTTTTTTTAACTTGTTTTTGGGGCTCATGAGAAGAACAGGGCCAAACCGACAGCTGGATATATCATTGTCCAGATTTGGGATCACCCACATCCTTCCGCTCAACGCCGCTCTGTAAATCTGTGGGCGTCTAGTCGGCCTGCGTCAGCCTAGCTCCGTGCTTTGATACCCACTCCCCAGAGGGGCTATAGCAGACGTGAAGGACTTTGTAATTGTCAGGATCTCTGATTTAGGGACTACATCAAGGGGTGCAGCAGGGATTTCCTTTGATTCAGCTTCAAACTTTTCCTCTTCTATTATTCCATTCTAAACATTTACTCTTACGAACGTCTGGCATTCAACCCATAGCCAAACCTGTGCTTGGGAATTTTTACTCTAAGTAAAGATCCTCGTTGCTCTGTAACAGAAAACAATTTTCGAGAGATTTATGGCAAGTTAATGATTAAATTGCAACCAAACTGAGAACAGATCCCTCTTTGCCAATTCTATTTTTATTTGCAAGTAACAACTGATGCAATGTAAAAGGTTATACAGTAAGTGTGCCCTCGTGGCGAAGGCTACCAGATCAATTCCTAGGTATAGGCAAGTCTCCGAGGCTACATCTAAAATACTCCATTTTGGTTTAAAAATGCAGACATTAGTCACAAGTTTTGCCTTTGATCAACAACTCCATTTTTAACCTCTCAAAATGGAGACTTATGAAAATGCTCTTCCAGAGCCTTATACTTCTGAAAATACAGTTTTAACGTTATGGCGAATATACAAACTCCAGTAGCGCTCAGATTTGTTTGTGCTCTGCCCCGATTGGATTCTGCTCATTCCGACGTCTCATTCTCTGATTGGTCACCTTTCACTATTCCAACATAGCCGACACAGAGGAGTCTTTCTCCATGGCGCTCATTAATGCGGATTACCTGTACCCATCTAAATTGCATTTTGTACGGTTTGAATGCTACATACTGTACATGCAGAAAAAAGTAATTTACAAGTTTTGTGATAGGAAAAATGTCTACTACGATTTACTTCATTGGGGGCCAAAGTGGGACCAACATTGAAAAACAGCAAACAACGTTAAAATAACTGTTGTTAGCTTAACACTGGATAACAGACATGCGGATTATGTGACATGACGAACGTAAGATTTTTTTTTTTTTTGACGTTTTTCAACGTTGGCCCCCGCTGCTCACAATGAAAGTAATTTGTATCAGAAACTCTGTTATCCTCTTTCCGATGCACATATGTCCAATATCAGCATTAAAATGCTTCTGAAAAGGAAATAAAAGCTTTTTTCTTGTGTCCGTGGCAGACATTTTGCTAAAAGTGAAACAACAGTTTTGCTCAGTTTTATGAGAAGCGAAACACTGAGGTTCGCTGCAAATTCATTTCCACGCAAGTCATTTCACTCGTCCTTGTCTTGACTGTTTTAACGTTGTGCTATCCTTTTCCTGCTTCAGTCGAGATTGTGGTTAACATTTAAACTTTTGAGTGATTTCTTCTTTATCGTTACAGCGGTTTCCAAATGTATTGCTACGCTGTTGGTTAGCGTATTCAACTTGGTGAATGATAAAACATTTTTTCTGTTTTAAACTCAGCCTGGCTAATTGATAACACCTTTTCTACTAGTCTCTCAATAAATGTATGCCTTCATTTTGTGTGTTACAACAATTATCGAAGTAAAAATAGATTCTGCCATTGTTTGATAGTTTATGAATTAGTGATGGAAAATGAAAAAGCAAAGAAACTTAACAAAATACTTATTCAATCTTCCTTTCATCAGTAAAACACAAAGAGAAATTAGCGTCCACGTGTCCAGTTAAATCCAAGGGTAAAAGGATCAAATGTGAGCAACTGATCGAGTAAGTGCAGGCAACACCTGTGAGACATTTCTGAAACTTTGTGAATTCTTAATTTCTGTTCTAAAAATGAGAGCTAAGCTACATGCCATACAATCAGCATCCTGCACTGATTGAAGTTGGAGCCTTAAGTGCGGACCTACGTGTTAAGCGGAAACAGAAAGTAGCAGATTTTGGACACGTTTTGACCTTGCATAGAAGATTTTAACTTTTCATGGAGAAGGTATTTACATTTTTTTGCAATTTATATACAGTATAGAAACAAAGCACCTGGAAGGGCCTAAACATGTATTGTTTAATTATCATAAGGATGTCATTGCTATGAAAATTACAGCAAACTACCTGATGAAATTACTTGTTTGCCTACATTGTAAAGCAGTTAAAATACCATCATATTACATTTGAGATGAAGTTTGTTATGAAATGCAAAAATAAAGAATGACTATAATACAAAAATACAAAATAAAGAGTGTCTAAAGGATTGAAATTCTAATGAGGAGGAGGCTCATAAAACGCCAGCCATGAATGCCTGCACAGCTCACTAGCTCTCGTTTGAACTGCATTTTCAATACGCTGAAGTGTTCTTCAAAGTAATTAACAACGAATGATCCTCCACGGGGGTCTGACTGAAGGTCAGAGTGTACGGCTTACGTTAGCCTCATTCTTCTCTTTAGGCTGAAAGGTAACATGACACATGCCATTCAAGTGGCCCAGCATGAGTGCACAGGGGTCGGTTCTTATTGCACTACCAATGTTGCCATTCTGATCTGGTGGTAGATATGTTTTAATTCTTTGCTACAGTGAATCCTGTCTACATGATTGCTGTTTAGTTTCATCATAAGACTCAATTAGATCGATTACCTTAACAAAATAATTTACACAATGCCGTCCTGTAGGTACTTTACATAGACACAGTACAAACACCTACATAGTGTGTCTGCTTCCAGCTGGTGTAGTGAATTTCTGAAGGTGGATAATGGGGTGAGAGATGGGAATTAAACTGGCAAGCTTGTGATTTTAAGGAATACTCTGCTTAAAAATGCTATTGAATAATGTTACTTATCTCATGTTTCATCATAGGCTACATTAAAATTGGAGAAGAGTCGGCGTACAGGAGGCCTTCATTTTGTGGTTCCGGGAGATCCACCTGCAACTCACCATTAGCAAGACGAATGAGCTGGTGGTAGACAACCAGTAGGTCAAGGAGCCTCTGAGACCCGTCACCATTCAGGGGGAGGATACCTGGGGGTCCACATAAATAAACTGGACTGGTCTGACCACACAGTGACGCCATACAAGAAGGGCCAGAGCAGACTGGACTTCCTAAGGAGATTTAAGTCTTTTGACTTTTAATCGGTCACTAATTTGGTAATGGAATGGTATTTACAAAAATAGTCGGCTGCTGAACACTTGGCACTTGCTATGCATGCTCTGTCAAGTTTTTTTGTTTTTTTAATCATCTTCCATAACACAACGGGTCTTTGTAAGTAATCTGATTGGTCAGAACTATGAACGCAATGAGGTCCTCTTTCCTAGACAGTCATCCTTGTGAGTGATTTGACATCTTTGTTCATATTCCTACATACCACCTTACATAAATTATATTATTTTCTCTTAGTCCTTTTGTAGCATTTTGTTTTGTATATTTTTTGTTCTGGTTTGTATTTTCTTTGTGCTTCATATATTAATCAATTGTTTGGTGTTTAATGTGTGATATTTGCAGTAGTTTGTCTCTTTATTATTATTCTTTATTTTTTAACTTTATTATTCCTTTTTAACCTGTTCAAATATCTGTGAGGTGCTTTGAGCATGAGAAACATGCTATATCTATTGATTGATTAGCTGTATTATCTGTCCTGTGAGTCTGTATTCTTATTTTTTTACTTTCTGTTATACGAAATATAGGGAATGTATTGTAATAGTTCAAAGATTTGATGTTGAGATTTTGATGAATCTCGACGATTTAGATCTCCATGACTTTCTCGTATATGAAGTACAGGGAAAGTTTTGGAATCATCCAAAACTTCAATGTCAAGATTTTGATGGATCTCGAAGATTTAGATCTCCATGACTTTCTCGTATATGAAGTAAAGGGAAAGGATTGGAATCCTCCAAAAATTACATTTCCATATTTTGATGAATCTCGACGTTTTAGACCTCCATGACTTTTTTGTCTGTGGTGGGCTGGCACCCTGCCCAGGGTTTGTTTCCTGCCTTGTGCCCTGTGCTGGCTGGGACTGGCTCCAGCAGGCCCCCGTGACCCTGTAGTTGGGATATAGCAGGTTGGATAATGGATGGATGGATGGATGACTTTCTCGAATACAAAGTATAGGGAAAGTATTGCAATCCTCCAAAAATTTGATGTTGAGATTTTGATAAATGTTGACTTTTTAGACCACACGGAGTCCGAAAATACCATTTTTGGAATTATGTCTGAGAGTGTGTGTGTGTGTGTGTGAACACGATAACTTGAGTACGCTTTCACTCAGGTCAACCAAATTTTGCAAACAAGTATTAGGTATAAAACGTAGATTTTTGTCGATTTTTGGGCTATTTCCATTAACCGGAAGTGGTACCTTACCTTTTATTCATGCAGCTGCAGAGTTCGATCTATTCAACCTTACTTTTATAATGATTGTTCAATATATTATTAATTTGATTTCTTTTTGATGGTTCATTAATGTACATAATCTAAAAATATAATCATTGCCTTGCGGTTTACTCCTCAAATATCCATCCCCATATTTGAATTTACGAGAAAGTCTAGGGGAGACTTTTATGTTTCTGCCGCTGAATACATTTAAATTTCCCAATGGGATTAATAATGTTTATCTAATCTAATCTAAATAAAATTATTATAATTCAAGCAATAGCAGAGGCTCATTTACAAACTTGTCCACACTTGTCCACACTGCATTTTCTTACAGTTGCCAGTTAACCTCAGCATAGGGTACACTAAGTCACACAGTCACAAAAAGTCACATATTTGCCACCAGGATGTGGTGATCCGGGGCAAAGGCCCATGGAGACACAGGCAAACTACACACAGATAATGACTGGTTTGGATTTTTGAACCCAGGAATGCCAGAACTGTGAGGCAACAGCATGGCCCACTGTGCTACTGTACTCTCCAGATATTGTGTTATTAACTCCTTTAATTAAGAAAAGGATACAACAACAAGACCTCCAAGCATAATTCTCATTTAAAGCTCCAGTTCCTCCTAGTCATTCATGGCAGGGCCACAGGTGGTTTTGACCTTTAACTGGCCCCATCTCTGTGCCCATCTTTAGAATCATCTGAAAGACACTGAGAAAGGATCACCCACATTGAATGACCCCTAAAACACACTCTTTTTACCAAACCCACTGCTTGCCCACATTCCGCCTCAAGCCAGCCGAGGACAGGAAATACAAATGTTCTCTTTTGTGTAAGTGAGTTACAAGTCTCCCAACTTGTGCTTCCTTTTGTTCCCTTCAGCCAACGGCCTCAATCTACTACTGGAATGAGTGACCAAGCTGTGGATTAGTTTTTAATTAACTGGAGTTTGTCTAATCTATTTATGGGGAAGCCATATCTTTGACCTCTGCCCTTGAATGCATGCCTTACGCATGGCAACCTGGCTGTAGTCCAGTGAATGCAGCAGCTGAATTTCAATGAAAAGGTTAGTCAAATACCTCTCACTTTGTCAGCGTTGCTGGTGCTGCACACACTGAAAGCGGAGCCTTCAGCAAGTTGATTTTGGTGTTACGAAAAGATGGCATGGCTCATCTCCATGGTATGCAGCACAAGACAGGACAGGAGTTACCAGAAGGGCAGCTCTGTACAGGAAACTGGGCTGCCAAACTTCTACACATTTGGTGGAGCAAAAAGTCAATGAGCAAACAACCAATGAATAAACAGACCAACTGGTACAGAAATAAATGAAAACGGGTCCCATTTAACATTGAACCAAAGTTCAACACACACGTACATTATATATACATACACAGTATATTACACATTTATACATACAGTATATACTAGCCACATGAAAGGTCAAAGACAAGAAACAGAATAAATATTTGATATCTCTTCCCCCACATGTACCTTCAGAGCTTTTCTTTGGTATTGTTGTGTGTCTCAACCTGTCTTGCCATGTGCGTAATCTCTTTAGCATGTGCCCATAAAGCCAGCTTCTCAGACTCTGTCATTTTGAGGCACCTCCTGATCATTTTACTTTTATACTTTATGTCTTTTGAGGCGACTTTCAGTGTGCCTCCTACACCTTAACTCCTCCTCACGTGTCTCACACTCACACTTCTCTTACAATCACAAGCTAAACAGACACAGGCCTTACTTAGTGGTTTATTATCTGGTAGTTATATATAATGTGTATTAGTCCTTGAGGGGAAATTGTCTTTTCATATGACCTTTGGGGTTCAGAGCACAGGGTCAGCTATTGTACTGCACCCTTGGAGGAACTTTCAGTTTAAGGGCCTTGCTCAAGGGCCCAACAGAATAGGATACCTTCTGGCAGGAATGGGATTTGAATTGAAAAACTTCCAGATCCTTAGCCTCAGAGCCACCACTCTGCCCTTGCATGTATAAAGTGTGTGTGTGTATATACGTATATAGGTAGGCAACCGCCCTGGTTGGAGCGGTGCCTTGGTTTCCCGCATTCTCCATGGGAATTGGAGTTGGGTGCAGCCCTGTTGGGTCCCGCAGGCGCTACCAGGGGGTGCTACAGCTGGTACTCCTGAGCCCTTGTGGGCAGTGTTTTCACCAGACACAGAAGTGCAGCCGGCTCTTGGCAATCAACCACCTGGAGTACTTCTGGGTGGACTATAAAAGGGACCAGCAGTCACCACTCCGGGAGCCTCACTCAGGAAGAGGAGGACTACGTTTGCCAGGAGGAGTGATGGAGCAAAGAGGAGTGTGGTGTTTTCGTGTATGTATGTATGCATGGTGGTGCAGTGGGTAGAGGTGCTGCCTCGCACTTAGGAGACGCGGGTTCGCTTCCCGAGTCCTCCCTGCGTGGAGTTTGCATGTTCTCCCCGTGCCCAAAGACATGCAGGTTAGGTGCATTGGTGATCCTAAATTGTCCCTAGTGTGTGCTTGGTGTGTGGGTGTGTGTGTGCGCCCTTCCCGGGGTTTGTTTCCTGCCTTACACCCTGTGTTGGCTGGGATTGGCTCCAGCACACCCCTGTACTCTGTAGTTAGGATATAGCAGGTTGGATAATGGATGGATGGATATATATATATATCTATATACACACACATGAATATGTAGATATGTACCTATACATATGCACATGACCCCCACACACACACACACTCTCTAAGATACACAATACTTCACATTTTCTAATGTTACGCCGCCAGTTCTTTCAGGTCCCTTGTCCATATACAGATCTGACCCAACCATATTATATGATTTTACAACACACAGGGGAAATCACTAAAAAGCGAACTGTAAAGAAAATGCAGTTAGTATGGAATGGAAAATTGGCAGCTTCAGATTACCTGTTGGGCAAAGAACACTCCTCTCTTTTAAAGAATTAACAGCATATTTTCTTACCGCTTTTAAAGAGCCAAGAAAAGAAAAGGGCCTCTGGGCAAGAAAAAAAAAAAGGAACTTTTGGTAAACTTAAAGAGCTATTTTTTGCTTCAAATTATTTTAGTTTTTTTGGCTCAGATCAAGTGTTTGTGTGTGTGTGTGTGTAAAAACATCAATGACTGATAAAGGTTCAGATTCTTATGTTCTTTTTAAAAATCAAGCATTTCACCTTTTGAGAAAAAGAACTGTGAATAAATGAATATGTTACAACAGCAATGAAAATTTCTCTTCTACACAAACATTTGTGCCTCCT
This sequence comes from Polypterus senegalus, assembly GCF_016835505.1. Taxonomy (NCBI): domain Eukaryota; kingdom Metazoa; phylum Chordata; class Cladistia; order Polypteriformes; family Polypteridae; genus Polypterus; species Polypterus senegalus. The sequence goes on along the minus strand of NC_053165.1, from coordinate 16,784,494 downwards.
CCAGTTTTTCAAATGTATCAATGTGACGATTAGCTGCTTGTAATAGTTATTGTATTGCTAAACCCACAACCTATTAAAGATGACACTCATCATCCAGTGGATCGAGACGGTGACTTTAAAAGGAGCTCATCGAGAACATGGGGACACAGTTGGAAACTTGTTAAGGGTAAATTTCGCACAAACATTGGGAAGTTTTTCTTTACACAGAGAACTACAGACATTTGGAATAAGCGACCAAGTAGTGTGGTGGACAGGAGGACTTTAGGAATTCTCAAAACTCGACCTCATGGTATTGTTTAGAAATTTGGTGGAGAGGATTGATGAGCTTTGCTGGGATGAATGGCCTGTTCTCATCTAGAATGTTCTTATGTTCTAATGAGTCCACTACCATTACAGGGTCGTACGAGACGAGGTGACAGGCCATACTGATGGGCTCCATCAACATTAGACAATCAACCAAAGTTGCACATGTTTGGGATGGTTAGAGAGAACTGCAGAATAGCTCATGCAGACACGGGGAGAACATGCAAATCCCACGCAAATAGTGACCAGGTTGAGATGGTTTGAGGCAGCAGCACTAACTACTGCACCGCCATGCTGTTGTCGAGTAAGAAACACAAACAGAAAACAAGAAGAGAATGAATGCTGCTGTGTTGTGACACACTGTGCTTGTAACCCGCCAGTAATTAAAATGCCTAAAAAGCCACCTGCTCATCCAGTCATCACCCGGCACCCCACCCAGCAGGAGCACTTAACCAATTCTCCTCCCTCGGTACTCTGAAGATTCAGCAGGTTCTGGCAACTTTGAAATAATTATCCACAGTTTTGGTTAATCTCTTTGGTATACTCAACTTGGCTCACCTCCATTTCTTTTAAGCCTATATAGCTATAAATACATTACAAGTGTATTATGTTTTTAGGACAGGAAACTCTAAAACAAATTGTTAGTTGCAAGAGGAGCAGATGGCTGCTTGTCATCAGGTACCAGTATATACAGGTTCTTTCTCTCTGACCCATCGTTCTCCCATTTCAGAACGTGAATGGAAACAGAGTAGCGGGGAGAGAAAATAAAAAACACACCCGACAATAACATCGACCTGCCTGGGCGTCCTTCAGCACGCTATTTGAATTCCCTTTTGGAATTCTTCTCAGGAGTTCATTGATGGAGATAGCTGGTATCTCAGCCTGCCAGCCATGCAAGGCGCTGACAAGTCATTTGTGTCCGACTGTGTGTGTGATTGTGTGTGTGATTGTGTGTGTCAGTGGTTGCAGTTTTCACCACTTCCTAGTGATGTCCTGCCAAACCAGCCTCCTCCAGGCATGGAAAATGTCTGCTTCTAACAACACCTGCTTTCATTCCCCCCACCACGCTACCCCATTTTCCCAGTACATTAAAATGGAGAAACGATTCCCACTTTTGTGTTTTCCTTTCTTCTGTTATTAGTCGAGAGCTACTGCACCACTAAATTCAATTCTTGCACGCAGGGCCGTCTTACCAGCATTATAGGCCCCTGGGCAGAGTAGTGTGCTGGGGTCCCTGTTTTGATAGCAAAACAGAAACATACATAGGCATCAGAAACATTGTGGGTACCTAGACAGTGCCCACTGTGCCCAAACGTTAAGACAGGTCTGCCTTTGAAAGCATGGCTTCTAATCTGCATGGCGGTTATTGACCGTTTTCCTCTCCAAAGCCTCATTTCAATACTGTTTTGTTCACTCCACCTTCATGAAGTCACCACCAAGATGTATTTTCTGTTCCTTCTGTTGCTAACAAATGAAGGGAAGAATTTCAGTGGTAAAGCATCATCATCATCATTCTGCAAATCCCCTGTTATTCCTTTAATTCGGTAGTGAGCACCACCCAACACATGGAGTACAGCACCTTATGGGGTTAAGACAGTGGATAGCTCTGTGGGACTGGGTTTGAACCTCAGCCCAGTCATCATCAGTGTGGAGCTGTCACATTGCCATATCACATGCACTTCAGGCTAAGCGTGTTCAGGCCGGCCCCACCAGTATTTGGATGGCAGGCAACCGAAGAAAAGCTTTTGTTTTAGCTGGAAGATGTGTTGGTGAGGCCAGCAGGGGGCGCTTACCCTGTGGTCTGAAGTGTAGATCCCAATGCCCCAGTGCCGTGACAGACACACTGTGCTGTAAAAATGGTGCCATTTCCAGTTCAAGTTGTGTCTGAGAAGACATCACCTCAATTGTTGAATGTCTTTTTTTTTTTATTTCAGTCCTTCAATTATATGGGGTGTAAGTGCCCAAAGAGGACTGACGGGAATAAAATTATCATGCCAGCTGGACAAGGAAACAGCTTTGTGCCTGGCTGCAGTAATGTCATTGATGGACCAGCAGAAGCCAAAGGCTGATAGCAGTTCCATCCCCCAAACAGCAGGTGGCGTCTCTGCTTGGACACCCGCAGGGATTCTTGGGAGTTGGAGTCCATAAGTTAAACTCTGCTGGGCCCCGGGGTGCTGTCAGGGTGGAAACTCCCAGCTTTCCATATGACCCGGAAGTGCTCCCAAGAGGACATGTTGTGGCACATGGAAGATTCCCAGGTCTGGCACCTCACATCAGGGAGTCAGAATCAAGGGCAGCAGCCGACAGTCCTGGAGGAAGGAAGGAGGAAGACTTTGATTGTACTGTACGGCGTTACTGATCTTTGCACGGGTGATTATTGTAAGGATGCGTTGGATGATTCAATTATCTTTTATTCAATCCTGGAATAGGGCTATACTGCGTCTAGAGTTTGGGGATCAGTGGCACCACCTGGGGGGTTACAGGGGTCACCAAGGTGGTGTCCCAACTCTTTATCTTTGGCGGTCTCCTCTTTTATACTGTGCTTGAAGGTCATCACTCATTTTTAATCATTTCAAGTTGACATGGTCCAGCAAGTGAGGTCGACAGATCTGACAAATTCCAGGACTAGAAGACGCATAACATGACATCGACTTTAGGGTTCATTTTAAAGTACTACTTTTTATTTTTAAAGCTTTAAAAAGCTTGGCCCCACCTTATATTGCTGACTTTCTTTGCCTTCACTTTACCACCAGGTAATTAAGATCTTCAGGTCAGCCTTTGTTAGATGTGCCTCAATCCCAATTAAAACTCTAGGAGGAAACGTAAAACTTAAAATTAAAACTGATATTGTAGAACAGCCAGCCCCTCAACGTTACAATGCACTGCACTGTCAAGCTTTATAACACACTGGTGAGGCCTTATCTGGAGTCATGTGTGTAGTTTTGGTCTCCAGACTACAAAAACGACATAACAGCACTAGAAAAAGTCCAGAAAAGATCGACTTTAGGTTGATTCAGGGCTACAGGGGATGAGTTATAAGGAAAAATTCAAAGAGCTGAGCCTTTAAGGTTTAAGCAAAAGAAGAATAACAGGTGATTGAAGTGTTTAAAATTATGAAGGGAATTAGTCCAGTGGATCGAGACGGTGACTTTAAAATGAGGTCATCAAGAACATAGGGACACAGTTGGAAACTTGTGAAGGGGAAATTTCACACAAATATTAGGAATTTTTTCTTTACACAAAGAACGATAGACACTCGGATTAAGTGACCAAGTAGTGGTAGACAGTAAGACATTAGGGACTTTCAAAACTCGACTTGATGTTGTTTTGGAAGAATTAAGTGGATAGGACTGGCGAGCTTTGTTGGGCTGAATGGCCTGTTCTTGTCCAGATTGTTCTAATGTTAGATCTGCTCCTTCCATCGCTGTTTCCAAATGTAGACTCAAACTCCATTTTTTTTTCTACTGGCTTTCAAGAATACCTTGGTGTTCATTTTTCTACTTGGTTACAGTTTTTTTTTTTTGCCTATATGCATCTGCGCTAATGATTACATGGTTTGTGACTCAGTTGTCCTTTTCCTTTCTGTTTACCTCTTATTAGCTGTCCCCCGTAGCTCCACTGGCATTGTAGTGAAACAGGACAAACTTTAAAAATCAATAAAAATTTTTTTTTTTTTAAATATCATTTGTATTGAGAAGAATTTATACTGATAGCTTTTGTATCCGAGGGCCTCTTGATATATAATATTTTTGGTTTTGCTATCAGGGGTGAAGACATATCGGTTTCTTGAAGAACTAACCTAGGAGAAAGTGAGATAAAGCTGACTATGCAAGAATCCTGGTGAGCCAAGATCAACCCCTGCCAGCTTGAGTGTCTGTCCCTGGGCCTTGTTAATTGACATCGCAAAGCAAAGCTTCACCGGGAACAGTAATCTCTTGAATTGAAAGGGCACGTCCCTCGCGATTAAAGGAATGCGAGGGATTAAAACCCTCTCGCCAATGCCACAAGTGACCGACTCGATTGGAGGCTGGCGAATAAGTGAGGAGGATCCCCCTCCCCTTGGCCCGCTGCGTCTCTCTCTCAAATTTACGCCAATAAATCGGTTTCCTCAAACAAACTATGATATTTAGCACAATGAGAAATGTCGCAAAATGAACCAGATTGTTCTTCCAGCAACTTCCAAAAACCTGATCTAAATCCATTAAGTAGTTCTCTCGTTTGCTAGCTAAGCGAAGGTAAGGTACGCCCTGAGGCTGACGCTTGAGTAAGGATAGCCACGTGTCCATCTCCCCTCAGTCCATTGTTTCTCTGTCGGAAAGAGATACAGACGGACATTGGATTTTTTATATATATTGTGGTCCCCGGCCGGATGCCCAGGAGGACGAGAGGAGGGCTTGTGCCTCCTCCAGACCGCGAGGGGGCGTCCGTCCTGGTTATGTTGGGGGCAGCGGGTAGAGGGCTTGGAAGCCCAGCCCTGTAGGGACCCGTGGCCACCGCCAGGCGGCGCCCCGATGCCGGTTTATCCCGTGTGGTCCTCGGCCGGGGCTGGAGCCCAGCCGGGACGCCCAGGAGGACCAGAGGAGGGCTTGTGCCTCCTCCAGACCGCAAGGGGGCGATCGCCCTGGTTGTATTGGGGGCCACGGGTAGAGGGCTTGGAAGCCCAACCCTGTAGGGGTCCGTGGCCACCGCCAGGCGGCGCCCTGGTGCCTGAGGAACCCTGGAGTCCAGCACTTCCGCCACACCAGGAAGTGCTGGGGAAGACTTAATGTGGCGCCTGGACAGCTGCCGGGAGGACAGCCAGCACTTCTGCCACGCTGGGGCGTGGCCAAGGAGGGAATGCCGGGAACACCTGGTGCTCATCCGGGAGCACTATATAAGGGGCCGCCTCCCTTCAGTCTAGAGCAGAAGTCGGGTGGAAGAGGACGGAGCGAGAGGAAGGACTGGAGGCGGCCAGGAGAAAGGCAGTAGGACTGTGTGGCCTGGACTTGGGGGAATCGGTGCAGGAGGCACTGGGGTTTGTGAGTGCACATTACAACTGTAAATAATTAGTGTAAATAAACAGTGTGTTGGGTGAAATATGATGTCCGTCTGTCTGTGCCCGGGCCAGCTTTCACAATATATATATATATATATATATATATAGAGAGAGAGAGAGAGAAAGACAGATATGTACACAGTGTTTTTATTTTTAATGTGCTTTATAAATAAAATGTGCTTGCTTGCTCGTTTTCATTAAAGGCATGATATCTCAAGCACTTGTAGTTCGAGACGCAGTCACAGGTCGCCAGGCGATTTGTCCTGGAAGATTCATAAGCCAGCAATCCATCGTCCAAGTCTGTGGATACCAGTTATTACTTATCAATTTTTGCTTGAGAATTTAAAAGAATCCTTATTTTCAAACTCTTTTCTACCGCTGGACTAAGATTTACACGTAATATTTTTTACTTTGGTTTATTTTTGGTTTCTGACATTCTCACTAAGATTGTCTACTTAAGCTTTTTGTCTCACATAGTAGGCTGGTCTACTAAATCTTGCCTTACCAGTTTTCACCTTCGCTGCTTCCTTTTTACACTCCATCTTCTGATTTCATTTCTCTTTAATACGACTGCTGCTCTGTGCTGAACTCAGATTCACAAAGCTAAGAGGCAGCAGTCCTAAACACTTACCCTGCTGTATCGGCCTCCAACTTTTTACTGATGTTAATACAATATGGTTTTTTTTTATTCTGAAACAAAACTATGGTTTCTAACAAAAAGATATTTTATGTTTGAAAACAATTGTTTCTTTGAATAGCCGCTGAGTATGTCTATGCTCCATCCCCCCCAAAGTCCTCACCCCACCTCTTCATTATCACAGTGATAAGCCTTTCAGTTCAATTCCATCTGCCATTTCATTACCAGGCGTGGACCCTCAGGACCACCAAATGACTTGACACACAAATTCCCTGATTATATTCCATTGATTTCTGCTTCCAGCTCTAAAAATTCCTAATTTGGACCCATCATCTTTTTCATTACAAGACTAAATCCTTCTCTTTATCCTTTCTCTCCTTCGAAGTACTGTAGCTGCATGGCTTGTTATGCCGTATGAGACGTCTTTTGTATGTAAGGTGAACAACTCCAAATGGCTTTGGGTAATCAAGGAAAGCAAGAAGTGCCAGATTTGCCTCATATTGAGGACCTACATGATACAGATTCCTGAATAGATTTTCATATTAGAGATAATCATAATATATTTATGATACAACATAGGATTGAGGTAAGCGGTATTAAATAGTCAGAAATAAACTTGAGTACGTCAGCCATCTCTCCGTTAAACCAAACTCATTTAATCTAAGGCAGGATCACACAGAACCAAGAACCCATCCTTTCAACATCAATTACAAAGGAGGAACCCACCCAGCAAAATCTCAGTGTAGCGTTTTATCAGAATGTGGTGAACAAGAAGGCCAACTGAATCATGCAAGGTGGTGGCCATCCTTAGTAACCGTCATTTTCAAAACACAAAACGATAAACACGCCTGCTCCCACGGCAAAATAAACAATAGTAACCCCTGGCTACTCTGTTAAACGTTTCCCCCTGCTCACCTTCTTCCTTGCTCCTTCTGTCTAGCTGAGCCGTTATCACCAGCTGCATCCCAACTTTAAGCGTTGAGCAAAAGCAAGCAAGGCCATTTTATACTGTCACCCAACCACCTTCTGCATACTCTGCTGAAAGCACTGCCGGGGTCCCGGGTGACATAGATCTCTGGTGTTATATGGGTAGGACTACTCCTACCAGCACCAGAGATTTCTACACATCACCCTCACTAGAGAAGTGCACTGGAGAGGGCCAGGTTGGTTGTCCTTCCAACAACCCTGAGAGGTTACAACACATCGCCCCCTAGTGGTTTGGGAAACCTCAAAACCTGGGCTTATATTATGACCTCCAGGGTCTTGAAAGACCTTTAGCCATAAGGGTAGCATCCTCTGCTGGTTAATGAGAGTACCACTACCCAGATTAACGTCACTATATACACAGTGTGTATATATATATATATATACATACTGTATATATACAGTATATATATATGTACAGTAATCCCTCCTCGATCGCAGGGGTTGCGTTCCAGACCCCCCCGCGATAGGTGAAAATCCGCGAAGTAGAAACCATATGTTTTATGGTTATTTTTGTATATTTTAAGCCCTTATAAACTCTCCCACACTGTTTATAAATATTCCCATAGAGTTATACAGCATAATCCCTTTGTATTCTCTTAGATATTAGGTAAGATTCATTGAAATTATGTATATAAACACACTGTTTATATACAGTAAAACCTAAATATTATTTTAAAGATATTGAGTGTCTCCCATATCACATATGTTACAGCCATTACGATAGACATGCCACCGGCAATAAATATGTACAAGGCAAGAAAAATAGTATACAGTAAATGTGTGTACAGTGACACTAAACGCACGTACATGTACTAAGTACTGTAAGTAGAAAATTAATTATGGTTACTCACCAACAATGACACGATGACTTGTCCGATAACAATGAGTTTAATTTTACTGCACAACAAAGGAGAGCGTTACAGCCCTTAAAGGAGCCACTTCAGGCGATTGTGTAGCACTGCTGTTGTTCTTCTTCTGGCAGTCTTCAATCCAAATCCCTAAAGCAGATTCCATCCAGACTACTGCCTTATTACATCCACTTACAACTTGTTTTGCACCCTGGTTAAAAGGACACTGCGGCCGTAGATCTTATATTCCTTTCCTACTTTTTAAATAAAAAGAATCGTAGCCTTCAACAAATCCAAAACGTTTACCTTTTCGGCAATCGTTAACATCTTCTGTTTGCGCTTGGGCACGGCCCCTGAAGTAGTAGCAGATCGTTTTGGAGCCATAATGAAGGGCTTGACTATGCTCAAAGATAAACACAAAAGAGCACAACTCTTTACACAGCGAAACACGTTGATGCTGAATGAGCGAGACGAGACTTCCTGGTTAACACTGCATTCAGCACGCAGGAACTTAACTGCGTGCTCTGATTGGTTAGCTTCTCAGTCATCCGCCAATAGCGTCCCTTGTATGAAATCAACTGGGCAAACCAACTGAGGAAGCATGTACAGGAAGTAAAAAGACCCATTGTCCGCAGAACCCGAGAAGCAGCGAAAAATCTGCGCTATATATTTAGTTATGCTTTCATATAAAATCTGCGATAGAGTGAAGCCGCGAAAGTCGAAACGCGATATAGCGAGGGATTACTGTATATATATATATATATATATATATATATATATATATATATATATATATATACACCATATATAGTCACACAAGCTTCTCGGAAGGTCTCCTGACAGGCTTGATCAGGGTATGTGATAATCCACCAGGGTGAGAGGGGGCACTGTTGCTAACATTCTCTTCTCCTTCCCTCTCCGCAGCTCCAAGAAACTGCCCAGTGAGTGTGCTTGGCCCCGCCCCTTCCAGCTTATCCACTATAAGAGGCATGTGTGCCTGGGAGGAGGAGTCTTTTGCAATCACAGTGACTCACTGGACGGCGTTCCAATAAAAGTCAGATAGTAGTCTGTCACATGAGCCTGGGGAATGTTTTATGGGTTTTGGGAGCAATGAGATTATGGGGCAGAACAACAGTTTCATTGCTTAAAGTGGAGGAGAAACTTACAGAGGACAATTAATATCAATTCTGATGTGACACTGGAAGTGACAATTTTCCTGGCCACCTGAGCATATAAACCTTTGTACACCCAGAAGCTGGTGCTCACATCTGAACCAGCTTGAGGCCAGGACAGAGCTCCTCCAGTCTTTCACTTATTTTCAACACTGTAATTTGCATATAATAATACACAGCGCACACATATGCACACACACACACACATATATACATCTACACAGTATATAATAAATAAAGAATAAACAAATTAGACTTGTTGCACCTGAGGGTCAGTGTGGGCCTGGTGTTGGACTGGCACACATCCACAGTTGACTGCTGTCTTGTACTTAATGTTGCTTGTTGAGCTCCAGGCCCCTGTGCCCAGAATTGTAAGTCTGATAATGTTCTGTTATGTTATGATGGCCTGTCAAATAATATTTTATAACTCCATTAAATAGTAGGTACTGTCATATTGCACTCCTGAATGTTACAAAAGCAAATGGATAAATGAGATGTTAAGTAGAAAAGTGAAGGCACTAATATGAAACTTACAAGAGGACAATGATGGGTCAGAGAAAGAATTGACTAAAATATTACTTCAATAATAAACACACTTTTAAATTTCTCATATTAGTCCTACTCTAAGCTGATCTGGTGTCACTTCAGCTATTCACTTCAATTTCCCTCAGTCTATTATACTAACGCATGCATTTTTCCTTCTTAAAATCTCCATTTCTGGCATCCCATTCAGAGTTGGTTCCAGTCTCATGTCCAGTGGTGCCAGGACTGGCTCCCACCTCTGTAACCTTAAACTACATTAAGCAGGTCTTATGAAAGAATCTGACCTAACATTTTCTTTCATTTATTTCAGACTGAATATCTTGGCTTGGCAGAGTTATTTAGATTTCTTCATTCTTTGTTTTACTCTCAAAACAGACCCAAATAAAAATTGTTGAGATGTGAACGCATTCTTTGCCGAGATTTTCATTCCATCAGTGACAAAGTACGAGGAACAAAAGTGTCATTAGAGGTAGTACTTTCCAGATATGTGCAGTTGGGCTTACGGTTTTAGTCTTACAACCTGAGGGCGAGTCCAGCTGAACTGACTTCAATGAGGCCATTGTGTTTTCTGGCTCTATGCAAGACTACACGTCACACTGGTCAAAAGGTTCACTGAACGACACACAGCTGCTCTTGTGTCACCATCATCTTGGCTGAACCTCTTAAGTTAGGCAACAATGGGAAAAAAAAAATAAATCCCAATATGTTTCCATTTATATAGGTTTACTCAACATGACCACAAGTCTTAAGAGTAATGTAAATTACAAATCTCATTTGTGGTGATATTCCATGTGAAGTCTGCTACCACACTTACGCCCTGAATAATGCATGTAACCAGAGCGGAATAACTGTGTAGCCATTGTGGAGAAATGCTGGCCGACACAACAAACCAGCACGTACCGTTTCATTTATTTATTCTCCCAGAGGGAATAAGAGTGCATAAATTTTATTTTTTTCAATTATCTAATGGTGAAAATGGAATTCATGTTTCAATCTGTAGCAAAGAAAGTTAAGACTATTGTTGAGTGCTTTGTGTGGAACGTTAAATGTTTCTGCTGTTAGTTGCTGCATTTGACAGCCCTTAAGATGCTGAAACCATAATATTTAATTTAGTAATATTTAAGTTACTTTATCCATTCCTTTACCAAACCCATTTATTTCAATTTAGGGCTCCAGGGGCCAGAGTCTATCCACCATCTCCCATGCCAGCATTGTATGTAATGAAGAAACCATCTCTGGACTGCGCACCATTCTATCTTGCATGCACACACATTTTGTCTCGCAGGATAATGCAGAAGTTAGAGTACCAGTTAAACTGTATAAATTTGGAATATGAACATAAAAATAATACAGACCTGCAGCAGGAGAACACGCCAACTCCACAGAGCCTGTGATTAGAACCTCAGAGACAGAGTCCTTAGACTGCTCTGAATGTTCAGTACCACTAGTGACAGGAACATCAAGCAGCTCCTCACAGACTCCAAAGACATTCATTACCGGTGAATCGCAAGTTGCCTGCATGAAAGCTCAGGTTGGCCACCCTTGTCTTAACCTCACTGTCTTATCCCCTAATTTTAAATAATTTTTAGATGTTTCTACCTCTCCCCTGACCCTTATCTTAACCTTATTGTTTCGGGGCCCTAATCTTAAAAAAGATTTTTCTTTTATCCTAAATTTTATATTCCCTAACCCCTTTCTTAACCCTTATCTTAACCACAATGGACTTAGGTGCAATCCTAAATTAATTTTCTAGCCCTGATGTTAAAAATTAAATATGGGGCCCTGAGGTTAAGAATCTTTTCATGGGCCCTAATTTTAACCTTAAGAACTTTCCTTATATAAAATACCTTATTTGAAAGTCATTTTAACTTTTTGTACTTGTATTTTACACAATGTCTGAAGTCTGATTTAGTTATGTTTTTAATCCTTAAACTGCCACATACTTGGGGGGGTTAATGCACCCCCGACGCCAAATACTCTTTTGCTGCACTTTTTGAGGAAACGTCACAATTCACCAAGAAAAAGTGAAATTTTAATGGAGCACATATTTTGTTCACAATTACTGCAACACTGAGCATTGTACACACTGCCAATAAACTGTAAAAACTATAAAAAAAATTCAGTAAATCATTGAGCCAACTGTGCTTGAACTGGCTGCACAAGCACACAGAGGCCAACCCTGATGCTAACAGGCTAGTCTAGTGCAGCAACTGAATGTCAGGGACGGTGATTCTGATTCGCTAGGAGGTGGCAGTGATCATGAGCTGGCTGCTCAACAAATGTACGTCACAGACTGATCAGCTCTGCCGTGCTGGCAAATTGCATTAGGCACCGACTATGGCAGGTTGTGGCAGTTTAAGGGCTTGAACAATGGGGGGCAGTCTTTTTGAACCCCCATTTTTGGTCTGAATATTGAATGCATAATAGACAGATTTTTAGATATATTTAAGGCACTAGATTAAAACAATTTTTAGTGATAGTTGAAGAATTATTTATACAGTAGAATATTTATACTTGATGATTATGAGGGGGCATATAATATTAAATACGATATTGTGAAAGGGATCAGTGTGTCAGACCTGTGCCTTTGGGCACCCATCCCCTAACTCTAAACCTAATCCTAAACTGGATTGTATTCCTAAACTGGAGTGCATTTCAAAATAGCCACCGTTATTATTTGGACTGCATCCATTTTGTTCAGCAGCTAAGGGTGCAAATCCATAAGAATGGTATGGCAATCTAGTACAGAACACTCCCATTCACATTCAAGTCCACGGATACTCAAACATTTTGGGGTCTCTAGCTGAAAATATGCAGGTGTTTCGAAAGTGGGAGGAAATGTGAGTAGATGGAGACAATTAGGAGTGGGAAATCAAGCCAGAATTTGAAAGCACACTGCTAGAGCGTCATAAAACATTCTGTCGGCCATTATTAGGTATCAGTTACATTGTCCTGGGTGGTTTACTGTCTTTCATCGGGTGCTGCTGGGATAGACACTGGCTCTCCAGTGCCTGTGAAACGGGATTATTTAGTAATGGATGAATAGGTAAATTATTAAAATACATTGATTGTAATGTATTAAATTAACAGACCATGCTATTTGTTTCTTGATATTGTCATACATGGATGTCCGAGGATCACCTTCCAGGCTCAGATAAGGGATGCAATACCCCACCATGAGCAATGAGAGCACCACCGCTAACAATGGCGTCTCTTCTCTTCATCCGTAGCTCCGAGAAGCCGCCTATTGAGGACACGTAAGCTACACCTCTTCAGGTCAGGGCCATATAAATTGGAGAGTTCTCAAAAGATGGTGGCTCTGTCAGAGGAACCCAGTCCCACATGGCGGGACCCGGTTGAGAATTATTAGAGAGAATCTGCAAAGGCACTTGTTACACTTGATTTCTGTTACGCCACCGCATACTCGTTTTTGTTCAGTTTCCTTGGAAATGGAGTGGGTGTCCTTTGCTTGATTTGCCCCTCACACTATACTGAGAGGATGCATATGGCACAGACAGTACACACTGAACAAATTATTAGGAACACCTCTACACCTGCTTACCCGTTCCATTATCTAATTAGCTAATAATGCATAAAATCATGCAGATACGGGTCAAGAGCTTCATGGCATTTTCACATCAAACACCAGAACAGGGAAAAATGTGATCTCAGAGATTTCAACCATGGCATGATTGTTGGTGCCACGCTGGCTAGTGTGACTATTTCTATAACTATTGATCACAGCAGTCTCTAGAGTTTACTTAAAATCGTGCAGAAATTTTAAAAAAAGTCCATTGAGTGGCAGTTGTGTGGATGGGGACACCTTGTTGCTGAGAATGATCAGAAGGGAATAGCCAGGGGCATGGTTAGAGCTGACTGAAAGGCTACGGCAACTCAGATGACCACTCTGTGCAACTGTGGTGAGCAGAAAATCTTCTCAACAACGCATTGAACCCTGAGGGTGATGCGCTACTGCAGCAGAAATCCACATTGGGGTCCCACTCCTGTCAGCTACGAAAAGAAAGCTGTGGCTTCAGTGGGTGCAGATCTGGAAAGTTGAAGACTACAAAACTGTAGCCTGGCCTGATGAATCTCGATTTTCGCTGAAGCACACAGAATTTGGTACCATGCACCAGGGCTGCCTTACCAGCATTATAGGCCCCCGAGGAAAGCAGTGCACTGGCGGCCCCTAACGACACAACCACTCAGCAAGTCACAACATACATAGATTAACATGGGGCCCCAGGCAACTGCCTAGTATGCCCATGTGTTAAGATGGCCCTGCCATGCACCCAGTCCTGCCTTGTGTTAACAGTCCAGGTTGTTGGTGGTGTAATGGCTAGGGGGATGTTTTCTTGGCAAACTCTGGGCCTGTTAATGCCAATCAGTCATCACTTCAGTGCTACGACCTATTTGAGTACAGTATTGTTGTTAACCAGGTGTGCATCCCTCCATGGCCTCAATTTAGCTATCTTCTAATGACTGTTTTCAGCATGACAATGCACCAGGTCACAAAGCAAAAGTCATCTCAGACTGCTCTCAAAAGCAGGACAATGAGTTCAGTGTCCATCAGTGGCCTCCCCAGTCACCGGACCTGAATCCAATTGAGCACCTTCGGGATGTGGTGGAGCGGCATGAATTACCAGCTGGCAAATCTGCAGAAACTGTGTGATGTGATCGTGCCACCATGGAGCAGACGATCAATGGAATATTTCCTTCATCTTGTAGAATCCACGTCATGAAGACTTGAGGCTATTTTGAGAGCAAAAGGAGGTCCTACCTAAAATTAGCATAGTGGTCCTCAGAATTTGAGAATATATAACACAGGTGACATTCTCAAAGTACTCAATTCATTCATTCATTCTTTCCATAACTGGCTTATTCCTCTAAAAATGTTATAAATTATGTCTAACTTACATAGACAATCCATTCATTCATCCATTCTCTAACCTACTTTTTCATAAATGTAATTGTATTTATTTCCGGATATGTGCATGGCAGCCAGTCAAACACTTAAAAAGTCAGTCCAGTTAAAAGTAAAATCAATCCAGTAGATTGCAGAACGAGTTAAGAGTCATTAACTTTAAACAGTGCAAAGAGCGACTTAATAGTGAAAAGCCCATTATGCACACTTCCACATATTGATTAAAACAACAGGAGGTAAACCGAGATGACGACGTCCTCTGGCCCACTTAATCCTGATGCCCATCTCAGCAGCGTTAGACACACAGTAGGACCCGACCCCTGACGGGGCACCTGTGCGTTGCAGAACTGATTCACGCGTACACCAAACGCAGTGACACTGGGCCAATTTAGAGTCATTTAACCAATTAGCATGCACATCTTTTATTTAAATGAAGGAAATACACACTGAGAGACGGAAAGAGTAGAAAACACGGAATCCTGGCATCAAAACGTGAAGGCTTTGTAACCTAAGACAAGTCAGTGAGGGTATAATCACCATCAACCAAATAAAACCTTAATCGCACTTAAACAACATAATTATACAGAAAGCTAAGTGATAGTTTCCATTCAAAAGCACTTCGTTTAAATTCGCTGTTTTCAAGGGAAGCAATAAAAAAAAGTTACTGCCGCACAGTTACCTGCCATTGCTCTCAGAGAAAAACAGGAGTGCAAGTAAGAGAAAGAGCTGGAGAAGAATATGAGAAGGAAACCCAAGGATCCAGAGAATATTTTTGGGGTTTTGTTTTCTGGACCCATGATGAAGTCGGAACAAAATAGAACAGAACTTTGGGATTTGGACAGGATCAGTTAATACAGGCAAGAGGAAAAGAGACAAACTTTGCATGGCCACCTCACTAGAGCTGTGCAGCTGCTACAATGGAAAGTCAAAGCCACCCCTGAACCTGTTATGTCAGTCACATGACGCCGAAACTAACAGAGGAATGGCTTGGCAACTTGGAATGATGACCTATGGTGTGTCCGAAGGTGACGCGGGCTTTTAAGAGATGTAAGCTTTCCACTGAGAAATGTCATGTAAGGCCCATCCTATTGGTATCATAGATAAAAGAAGAAAATCAAAACTGAAAACAGGCATTGGTCAGGGTGGGAATCGGATTGGCCTTTGCAATATAAACCGTATGACTATTAGTATAGCACCAGGTCATGTGACTTGAGGAAGTTCTCAGATGATTCTGCACTAATGAGATGCATTAATAAGGGCTGTAAGACAAAGCAGTGGAGAACTTTGTTTCCTAGTAGAGAAAAAATGGTCTCCAACTTAACATCAGCAAAACCAAGGAACTGCTTATTGACTTTCACTGCACCAAATAGCCTCTATGCCCGGTCACTATTCGAGGAGTGGATGTGGAGGTGATGCACTGCTATAAGAACATGGGGGTCCACATCTCTCTATATATAAAACATAAAGGTTTCTCTGTTTGTCTGCTTTCACGAGAGAACTACTTAGCGATTTAGATCTGATTTTTTTTGCTAGAATTTGCTTGAACATTGGTTTTGTGACTTCTCTCATCGCACTAAGTATCATAGTTCGCTTGCAGTGCAGATTTATTTGCGCAAATCCGAGACAGAAACAGTGGACTGAGGGGAGGGGAGAGGGGCGCATGGCCCTTCTTACTTAAGCGTCAGCCTCGGGGCGTACCTTACCTTCGCTTAGCTAGCAAACAAGAGAACTACTTAACGGATTTAGATTAGGTGTTTTTCTAGAAGTTGCTTGAACATTCCGGTTGATTTTGTGACTTCTCTCATCATGCTAAGTATCAGAGTTCATTTGTGGTATTGATTTATTTGCACAAATCCAAGAGAGACACAGTGGACTTCGGGAACGGGCCCCTTCTCATTCATGCGCAAGCCTCAGGGCATGTATCTTACCACCGTTTAGCTAGCGAACGAGTGAACTACTTAACGGATTTAGATCGGGTTTTCTTCTGTAATTTCCTTGTACGTTACGGTTGACTTTGTGACTTCTCTCATTGCACTATGTATCATAGTTCACTTGTGGTATCGATTTATTTGTGCGAATCTGAGAGACATGCTGTGCGCCAAGGGAAGGGGCCCTTCTCACTCATGCACCAGCCTCAGGGCATGTACCTTAACTCCACTTAGCTAACGAATGAGAACTACTTAAGGGATTTAGATCCGCTTTTTTTCTAGAATTTTCTTGAACATTCCGGTTGATTTTGGGACTTCTTTCATCACGCTAAGTATCAGAGTTCATTTGTGGTATTGATTTGTTTGCTCAAATCTGAGAGAGACGCAGTGGGGTGGGGCCCTCTTCACTCACGCGCCAGCATCGGGACATGTACCTTACCACCGCTTAGCTAGCGAATGAGAGAACTACTTAACGGATTTAGATCGGGTTTTCTTCTGTAATTTCCTTAAACGTTACGGTTGACTTTGTGACTTCTCTCATTGCACTACGTATCATAGTTCACTTGTGGTATCGATTTATTTGCACGAATCTGAGAGACATGCCGTGCGCCAAGGGAAGGGGGTCCTCCTCACTCATTCACCAGCTTCGGGGTGTGTACCTTACCACCGCTTAGCTAGCAAATGAGTGAACTACTTAACGGATTTAGATTGGGTTTTCTTCTGTAATTTCCTTAAACGTTACGGTTGACTTTGTGACTTCTCTCATTGCACTACGTATCATAGTTCACTTGTGGTTTCGATTTATTTGCGCGAATCTGAGAGACATGCTGTGCGCCAAGGGGACGGGGTCCTCCTCACTCATTCACCAGCTTCGGGGTGTGTACCTTACTACCGCTTAGCTAGCGAATGAGTGAACTACTTAACGGATTTAGATCGGGTTTTCTTCTGTAAATTGCTAGAACGTTATGGTTGACTTTGTGACTTCTCTCATTGCACTATGTATCATAGTTCACTTGTGGTATCGATTTATTTGCACGAATCTGAGAGACATGCCGTGCGCCAAGGGAAGGGGGACGGGGCCCTCCTCACTCATTCGCCAGCCTCAGGGTGTGTACCTTACCACCGCTTAGCTAGCGAATGAGAGAACTACTTAATGGATTTAGATCAGGTTTTTTATAGAATTTGTTTGAACATTTTGTTTGATTTTGCGACTTCTCTCATCGCACTAAGAATCATAGTTCGCTTGCAGTAGTAATATATTCATTTGTAACAATGTCATTGTCGTTAAAACATCAAAGTATATCACATGCCCTGGATAATAATAAGAGTAAGACAGAATGACAATGAATTGAATGAGTAGTGAACTTTGCCAAATGCCTTTTGGTGAAACAGAAGCGGCTCACAGTCCACAATGTATTCCCATAAGGCAGCTGCAAAACAGTTGGAAGGTTGAAGGGGAAACATGGAAAATTTAGGGAAGAGAGTGCATGTCTTTCTGGGGGCTTTTCGGATTGCCATTTATTAATTAATTCTGAAAGCTAAATTTAGGAGCACGATGTTAGGCACTGCCATAGATATATGATCAGAAGAAAATTTATTAAGTGCTGCTGATGTGCCATAAAACACACCCAGACAAAGAGTAACCCACCCAGGGATTACTTCTGCACTTGACACCTGTTGTAAATTAGGACAGGCTCTGGCCTTTTGTGACCCTGGAATAAATGGGTTAAAAAAAAACAACAAAAAGCATCCATTCATTTACAAAACCTACTTCATCCAAATTAGGTGTGTGGTGGTGCTTTGGGTTCTCAACTCAAGGAACCAAAAGTACACATTTTGAAAGACTCGAGTACGTATTTGCAAACATTGGGACAAAACACCCAAACTCCATACAGAAAGCGTTCAGGCCCAGGGTTCAAACCAAGACATCCGTACCAATTACAGTTAAAGACAAAAGCAAGAGTTTCCTACTGATAAGCTTAAAGCCCTCAAATTCGTATTGTTAGGCACCATGATTGCCTTCTTCTTAACATATGAAAGATTTTCATTCCATTAGCAAAGAGTTAACCTCAAAGAGCCAAACACTGAGAGCAAATCTCACTGCCTGACGTGGATTACAGACATTCTTTGCTCCTTTTTAATACATTCATCATTAAATAGGAGATAATCGATATTATGAATTTCACTATCACCCAAAATTAAAAGGGGGCGGCTAGCTCACCACTTTTATAATGCAGAAGAAGCCAGCCTCAGAAAAGTCTGCACAGGTGCAGCACCATTGGAAAAGAACCAGCCCAATTGAAATGTGAAAAGATTTATTATCATTCTTCTTATTATTACTATTATTATACCTATTCATGCATCTCCTAATCGTTTTTAACTTTTCTTTTGTGGCACAATGTGGGCACATGTTCACACCACTTTGGTTAAACATGCCCATACAGCCGCTCTCCGAGCACAACAATCTCTGTTGCATCATGGGCCTTTAGAATTGGAAATTGGCAGGAAATATGACACAATGAACTCAGTCTGGAAATGTTAAGCTAAACACTTCAGGATTACATTAATACCCCGTGTCACCTCAAATAAGCATTTCTACACAAAGCGGAGCTCGCATTTAAAAACAAAGAAGCCGAGTCGTAAATGAGCTGTGCAAACCCCAAAGAGAACCTGAAAAGGCTTCAGCCAAGGTTTGACGCCATTCAAATATAAATGCCGACATGTTTACCGAGTGAGACAAAGCCCACAAAAGCAAAGGCTATTACTCCTTCATTAGCCTGTAACTGACAATTTGTTTTACACGCTGTTGCTTAATTTACCATGACGAGTTTTATCGTAATTATTTTATAGTATTACTAACTGCAGACACCAGCACATTAAACATTGGTTAAAATGAAATTCCATTCACCTCACCATCCATTATCTGCTCTAAAGCATAGCACAAGAGAAATTTTCCTGATTGCTGGGATGCTGGAGAAAGTCACCGTGAAACTGACGATAACGTTCTTACAATACGTGTCCGCACCAGTTAAACCACATCCCCGAAGCTATAACATGGCAACACTACTCACGGTGCTGCAACAACATTAAAAATCACAATCCAAAAAGTAAAGCTATGTTTCAAATCAAAAATTCCCACCCATACTCACTTTCTCTTTCTATTTCAGGTAACAATTTAGAACAGAGGTTTTAATGAGCTACTACAATATATTAGATATTAGATACGCACGACCATGTGGCCCAGTCCAGGCCTGTTAATGGTCTGTTATCAGGAAGTGACTAACAGATGACCCTCAGGTAGCCACAGCTCTACAGTGTTGTCTTTGGCACTTCACAAGTCTTTTGATAAGACCCAAAAAGTTATTTGTTACGTAGCAGTAATCGACTAATGGATGACCCGAGATGCCTCCTGATCTGAAGTAACACGCAGTTTTGACTGCCAGATGCACACACGTTTAGTTCTGTCTTCATAGTTCCTGTAGCCCAATGAAAAATATCAGTAAGCCATACTGGAGATGCCCCTCCAAATGATTTGTCTCAGTCCTTTGCCTCGGGGTCTCGTTAGGGCTGGATGAAGACCAACTGATGCCCTAAGCACAGCCTAACAATGCAGCCCCCTCAGCTCCCCTATTGCTTAATTGACAAGACATTAAGACGCAGTAAGTGATGAAAGTGAAAGAAGATTAAAATGTTCTTTGTTTATATGAAAAATCAGTAGAAGAAACTCTATGAATGTTCTTATATTGGCCCATCTAGGGCCTGGACTTGAACCCAAGTGATCATCTCTGGAGAGACCTGAAAACAGCTGTCCACTTTCAGTCGTCGTCCAGCCAGACAGAACCTGAGAGTCTGATCTGCAGAGAAGAATGGCAGAAAATCCACAAATCCAGGTGTGTGAAGCTGGTCGTGTCAGACCTGAGTTTACTCCCGACTGGAATTGCTGCCAAAAGGGCTTAAACTAGTGCCAATGTGACATTTCAGTTTTTTACTTTTAGTAAGATTGTAACATTTTCTAAAACAGAGTTATTGCTTTGTCTATAGATAGCTATAAAAGGCACTATAAGATAGATAGATAGATAGATAGATAGATAGATAGATAGATAGATAGATAGATAGATAGATAGATAGATAGATAGATAGATAGATAGATAGATAATTCACATTAAATTCTGCAGACTTTTTTCCTAAACGTAGGTAAGAAACGGTTAACCATGACTGAATGATCACATTTCTATGGCTAAAAAAGGGCATCATCCAGACTAGGCACAAGGGATGGGCTATGAGCAGCAGGCGATGGGCAGACAATAGCTCTTGTTTCCTGCCAGTGGCAGGAAATGGATGTGATGTCGCTGTGACTGGTATACGTAGGACTTCCAGTGAATAGCTGGGCCCACCGCTCAGTCTGAATGCTGTTTAATGTTGGGCCAAATGTCTTTGTAAGATATTTTAGCCAGTTTCCTCTGGATGTGTCAGCTATTTACAAGTTGGCATACAAGCCAGACCCTTTTTTTTCCTTCTTTTGTTACTTGATGTAACTGAATTTTGAATTTTTCATCACTCAAATCCATGTATGGTATTGGGAAAACAAATCAAAGAAACTTTCAAAATAAGACTTGACAGACGGACAAAGAAACAGATGAGTAGATACCATCTAGCAGCTAGTGGCCTGAAAGCTAGAAGTTAACTGTTAGTGTGAGTGGATTAGTGGCTAAACTGCCGGACTGTACATAATAAAGTTTGCCGCTTCAGTCCCCTGCAGTATCTCATTGCTTGACCCTAAACTGGCATTTACTGTTTTGGCACCTGACTTTATACTTATGACCCTTTAAGCTTTAAGAGAGTGAGCTTATGGTTGGTTCTGGGCAGGGTAAAGATGAAACTTTTGGAAAATGGATGAAAGTCAATACCAGATTAAGACTTACGCAGACCCCTGGTTGACTTAGCTCCTTAACGGAGAGTTGATCATGATTTTAACAATCTAGTGCACAGACACCGAGTCATTTAAAGGAACACAGTATTCCTCAGTTTTGATTCTGGTCTGAGACTTGATCGCTTCATCACTTCCATGGAGGTCAATGAAAAGACATTTGGCTACCACAAGCTCCTAAGTGCGCACCCGGAATAATCTAAATGGTAGATCAGTTTAGTTATGAAGAAACTGCTGCATTACATACTTATGTACAACCTGCTTTAACTTAAAGCATCCTTTAAATCATTCAAATTTCATTAAATATATAGGGTAGTAATGAATTTCATGTGTCGTGGTGATGACGTGGTTACTGCTGTTCTTTACATCTCACATGATTCATGTTTGATTTGTGTACCGGGTAACTATCTCGACAGTGCTGTCTGCATTTATTTTCTCAGGATACTTTGGGTTTTGGTGAGTGTTACCTTGACTGTGTGCTGGCCCATCCCGTGTTGGGTCACGACTTCAGTATAATACCGGTAGAATAACCTGTGGTTCCACAAAGCCCCATAAAGATGAATGGATAAGCGATTACAATATACAATGGTACCTCGGTATACGTCCTTAATCCATTCCAGATCCTTTGACTTATACCAAACAGGACGTATACCAAACAAATTTTTCACATAAGAAATAAAGGGAAAATGATTAATCCGTTCCCATGAAAAAAAATCCTATTATTATTGGCATTGTTATTATTGTTATTGGCATTATTATTAACCCCATTGATGGGGTTGTATAAAATAATTTAAACACTGCTTAATACTAAAATACATAAATACAAAAGAATTTAGATGAAATGAATGGAAATTTAACCTCACTTTACTTTTTAATAACGTCTTTGTTTTTCACACTTGTAGATACCGTCGTTCTCGGCATACGGTATGCAGCAGCCATGTCCCAGATACGCATGCCACCTTCCTACTTTTCAACAATCAATTCAAATTTACGCGAAAAAACACCAAATCACATGAAAATTCACAGAGTTATAGCACGGGTTGTTCACTGAATGCTAGCAACTGCCTTACTGACTCTCGTGGGCAGTTGTGGCTTTATCTCGAGAGAGGTAAACAAGGGTAGTGCGTGGGTTGTTCATTGAATGCTAGCAACTGGCGTACTGACGCTCGTGGGCAGTCGTGGCTTTGTTTCGAGAGAGGTAAACAAGGGTAGCCCACAGTGTTCTAGCACGCGAGTCGTATTCAAAACAAAGGTCGTATACCAAGCAAAATGTTTTGTGTCCAAACAGGACATATACCAAGTTGGACTTATTCCAAAGCGGACTTTTTCCGAGGTACCACTGTAAATGAAAACTGGCAAGTCATGTCACATTATGAATGATTTTTTTAGTGAAACTCGTAGTCCATGGGGAAACGATGCACAGGATTTTACAGTTTAGAAAATGGGGAAGGACTACTAGCTTTAAGGTATTAGGAGATGGTAAGAAAAGGAAGGGAGGCAGCGTGGAAAGACTTCCAAAGAGAATACAACACAAATATTCTACATATAATGCAGTGCGCTTGATCAAATAGATACGGTTACATAGAAGCACTCAAATTAGATAACAAAAGCAGCAGAGCAGCTGGATAGACGTCTCAATGCAAAATTTTGCCCTTATTAAACTAGCCACAGATCTCCTAGACACTGTATGAAATTCTGAAATGAGCTTGAAGAGAAAAGGTGAGAGTATGATGGAAAAGCAGGAACTAAGAAGTGATCTCATTTCAACAGATGGACTTCATCTCAAATACAAATTCCCGGTTGGTGATGCATCTTGAATCGCAGTGCTCTGTTTTCTTACATCTCTACAAAAAATTCTGGTGGACTGGTGTTTCCCCAACTCTTCAATCAACATAGAATGTTTTTCTAAACTAAAATTAGCTCTCACCATTGAGAAATTACTAATTCCATAAAAGCTAGCCTGAGACGAGAGATGGCGATCTGTGAGCAACAATGTGGTTTCATGCCATGAAAGAGTACTACAGATGTGATGTTTGCTTTAAGAGTGTTGATGGAGAAGTACAGAGGAGGTCAGAAGGACTTGCACTGCATGTTTGTGAACTTGGAGAAAGCGTATGACAGAGTGCCAAGAGAGGAGTTATGGTACTATATGAGGAAGTTGGGAGTAGCAGATAAGTATTTGAGAGTGGTTCAGGATTTGTATGAGGACAGTACGACTACAGCGAAGTGTGCGGTAGGAATAACAGCCTGGTTCAAGGTGTGAGTGGGATAACATCAAGGATCAGCTCTGAGGTCTTTTCTGTTTGCAGAGTTGATGGACAGGTTGACAGATGAGGTCAGGCAAGAGTCTTCATGGACTGTGATGTTCACGGATGACATTGTGATCTGCAGTGAGAATAAACAGCAGGTTGGGATGAACCTGGAGAGATGGAGGTACGCACTGGAGAGAAGGAGAAGGAAAGTCAGTAGGAGTAAGACGGAGTACATGTGCATAAATGACAGGAAAAGTGGTGGGAGGGTACGACTGCAAGGATAGGAGGATGGTGAAGGTAGACAAATTTAAATACTCGGGGTCAACAATGGAGTGTGCGGTTGTGATGGGTCATTCTTGAACGATTCGTTCGTTTTGAACAAATCTTTAATGTGACTCGGGAAGAACGAGTCGTCTCGTGGGAGTGATTCGTTCAGTCACGCATGCACATTTGCGCAACTTCATATAGTTTCTGTATAGGAATTATTGATTCACCTGTTTTGAGTCTTCGGGTTTTTCGAGTCGTTCGTTCATCACATGACAGCCCCATAA
The DNA here is from genome assembly GCF_016835505.1 of Polypterus senegalus. NCBI lineage: Eukaryota > Metazoa > Chordata > Cladistia > Polypteriformes > Polypteridae > Polypterus > Polypterus senegalus. Next base: position 16,760,387 of record NC_053165.1, on the reverse strand, counting down.
GCTTAACCAACTCAGTCTGAGCCGGAAACAGAATTGATTAGTTCATCTCTCGAGTCTTCGGGTTTGAGTCGTTCGTTCATCATAATAAAATAACACACCACAGATCCTCAAGAAACAGTAACAAAATCATAGCGACAGAAATTTCTTATTTAAAAGAAAATGCGATTTAGATATTTTTGATAATGATCCGAACTTCCCATCACTAGTGTGCGGCAGAGAGATGAAAAAGAGAGTGAAGGCAGCGTGGACGGCGTAGAGAAGAGTGGCAAGAGTGATTTGTGGCTGTGTCAACAGTAAAAGAGAAGGTCTATAAAACGGTCGTAAGACTAGCTATGCTGTATGGTTTGGAGATGATGGCTCGGACGAAAAGGCACAGGCAGAACTGGAAGTGGCAGAGTTGAAGATGCTATGATTTTTGCTCGGAGTAACAAGTGTAGACAGGATGAGGAGTGAGTATATTAGGGAGACAACTCAGGTATGACAGACAGGTGACCAAGTGAGAGAGGCTAGATTGAGATGATATGGGCATGTGCAGGGGAGAGATGAGGGGGGCATCAGGAAAAGAATGTTGAGGATGCAGCTGCCAATCAAGAGGAAAAGTGGAAGGCCCAAGAAAAGGTTTATGGATGTGGTGAAGGAAGACATGAAGGCAGAAAATAATATAAAGAAAGGGATAGATGGAGACAGATGTGGGAGCAGCTGAAAGAAGCAGAAGATTAATTTACTAAACAATCCTTGCCAATAATTTAATTTCATGGCTTGTTAGTGCTGTAACTCTGCCATGTCCGCTCTTTCACAAATCCTAGATTTTTTCTTCCTTTGTAAGGATATCGCCCAAATGATCTGAAGCAGATGAGTAATTCTCAGTCCTTCACTTTTTTTTCTCTTTAAGTATTTAATGAAAACAAATAGAACACGATAAACACACACAGGTGTAAATGGTAACAAGCTAAATGGAGAACTGCTGGTTCCTATTGTCAATTGCATCTTATTGCTAATAAGAAGCCATTAAAAACCAAGACTACAACTGTTTAAAACAAAAATAAGCAATAGGGGTTTAATATCTTAACGAGCGAGACAACTGAAATGAAGGAGAAGTGTCGCTTGAGCAGTAAGTGCTTCTTATTAAGCAATTGGGTTGGAACAAAAGTCTGCAGTCACTGCGGCCCTCCAGGAATGACTTTGCCCACCTCTGGTTTATACCATCCACCTATTTGGTCTTGATAGTGATTGCACCAGAGTGAGCTGATGTCAGAAGCCTGTGCTTGTCCTTCATCTTTATCTCTGTTCCCATCAGATGAACCCTTGGGGCTAAATGGGGAGGAAGAATTACATAAGGTGTTCACCAAAGGAGAATTTTGTAGTACCTTCCGCACAAAGTACAAAGAGGTATCAGGTACCATTATTATATCAGTTAATAAATCTGACTCATATTAACCGAAAAATGATAGTAAAAGCAAATGATAAAAATATTGTCTTGAAACATAGGTAGGTGTAAGAAAATATGACTATGGAAACGTGAAAGATTTAAAAGAATATCATCTCTTTGTAAAGAACTGTACAAAATATGATCATGGTTAAACATAACTGAGGTAAATACAAGATAATTGCAGTTGTCAGGTAACTGCAAAAAAAAAAAGAGAGGAGGGAGCAGACTAATGGCATGTCAGATGCATGTCCATTGACGTGAGTGTCGGTATGGCGGAGTTTGCCAAGCATATCCTTGACCACGTAGAAATGAGGTTTTGTTACCACCATCTTTAAATGTTCGGCTATACCTTCCAACATTGAGACCACTTTCCAGATATGCTGACATGGAATAGATTTTATAACTGGACTAAAGAAATGGTGCAAGAAAGTGTTTTCTGTTTGCTTTAACAAGGAGCTCTCTTTCCCATGCCACCAGCCCAGGAAGCAAAAAAAAAAACACATTTTCCCACACTTGTGTAAACACAGCCATACATTTCCACTTCTTCCTTTGTTTTTGCTCTTTTCTTTCCACCTTTTTGTAAACCCGGTCATCTGCAATGAATGCGATTAGCGATTAACAAACAGTGGCATTTGTGTGCCCCTCGATTTCCTCTCATCTTTTTAGATCTAATGCCAGGACAGTGAGATATGTCCCTCCACATACTGTCTTGTTTTCTACAGTGGAAATGTACCACGGATTGTTCTCAGGAAAAAGATAAAAAAATAAATCAAATGCAGTTTGAAGAATTATAATGTGTTAACATTTGGTAAGCCGATTTTATCTAAGCGGGTTAGAAAGTAAAAGTTTTCATTGTAGGAAATCAACAATGCATAATTACTTCTTTCAGTATCATTAAATGGATTACTGGTACACGTTTTTATCTTTATTTACTCAGCCATACACTGACATCCCTTTCCAAAGTGAAGCGTGTATTTGGGCCTCCTCTGTAACACCAAAACGCATAATGTGAAATTGCAACTGGACTTTTTTTTTTTTTTTCCACACCCAAACTGACTCCGACACACTAGGGTGGGAAAATCCAGTCACTTTTCTAAACTTCCTTTTCAAATAAACTTTACTGAAAACCACAGCCCATTTCTGTAACACGGGTGCAAGGGACCTGCCATATAGAGATAATGGTTTATTGGTCCCTACAGGGACCTTCACAGGCAGCAGCAGCAATGAAGAACATAAAGTGTGTAGACAAATAGGGCAAAACAGTAAGATATAAAAACAAAAGTGCCAACCAATACACAAATGTTAGACACCGAAAACACAGTGTATACAATATACCCATTAACTGACTCATACATAAAGACACATTTTCCCTTTGTCCCGTCTATCATAAGGCGCTTTTCCACTGCATAGTACGGCACGACACGGTTCATTACAGCTCACCTAGGTTCGGCTCAGTTCGGCTCGGTTTGCGTTTCGACCGCAGTTTAGTACCGCTTTAGAGTGGGCGGGATTATTCACGTGTCGTTATAGTTGCGCCGCCTCTACTGCCGTGACACCGTGGAACTTTTACAACAACACGCAGACAACGACAATACTTTAGCTCGACGACGCGCAAGGGTAAGCATCTAAAAAAAGCACATCACTAGCTAACTTTTATCACTGTTGCAAAGCATAAAATGAACTTAACTGCCAGTGTAACATTAAAATGCTGATTCTGTATATTACAGATCTTCCACATTTTGCAAAAAAGTCGCTGCAACAGACTATCTGTTTGGACATTTAACCGTGCTTCAGAGTGGTGTGATGTGATTGTTCCCGGTTTTACAAACACTCAGTGGCTGGAGAACTTTCGAATGTCTGAAGAAACATTCATCCACTTATGCAGCAAACTGCGTCCAGCGATGGAGAGACGGGACACAAACTTCCGCGTGTATAAAGAAAAGAATAGCCAGTGACGCAGTAATGACGATTTTCTCCGGCCAATCAGTGACCAGCAGTTTACACGTCACGTTTTGGTAACGGTTCGGCGCTTGGAACCTCGGCTGAGGTGGTACTAAAAAAAGGACCAGGTACCAGGTACTGTTACCAGTGGAAAACGCCCCAAAAGTGAGCTGAACTGAACCGTGTCGTGCCGTACTATGCAGTGGAAAAGCGCCATAAGTCAGGGGTGTCCAGCTCCGATCCTGGAGGGCCACAGTGGCTGCTACTTTTCCTTTCTGCCATTTTCTTCATCAGGGACTAATTTCTGCTGTTAATTGGCTTTTATTCCCTTCATTTTAATTACCGTTATCCAACCCGCTATATCCTAACTACAGGGTTACGGCGGTCTGCTGGAGCCAATCCCAGCCAACACAGGGCGTAAGGCAGGAAAAAAACCCTCGGGCAGGGTGCCAGCCCATCGCAGGGCACACACATACACACCCACTAGGGACAATTTTAGGATTGCCAATCCACCTAACCTGCATGTCTTTGGACTGTGGGAGAAAACCGGAGCACCCGGATCAGTAAAGTATAAAGTTCCATTCAAAATCTAGAGTATTAAAAACAAATGAAAACTGGGAAGACGTTGCACTGATGCTAAATCGAAATTACACCATGAGTCGAAAGCATGACAAATTTAAGACACCGAAAACGTTTTATTCTGAGTCTGCAAAGTGAACCTATCGATGACTTTTTTAACCCACTGTGTTATTAGCAAAGGTCACAATCTCTGACACCCCCCCTGTTTTTGCACTGACAGGAGCAGAAAATGGTGGCGAGCACAAAAAAACTAAATGAGGGCAAAAATGGCTCAAATAAATGCAAAAATCCAAATTACTAAAGTAAAGTTAAATTCAAAATCGAGAGAAAAAAAAAGCTCATAAAATAGTGATGAATTTCATACAAAAACGTTACTAAACTATGAATTCATAACAGTCAATAACTGGGACTGTAAATGCTTTAGGACCAACCTGTTGACGGTCTTCGTGATGTGTGAACGGATAGACTGCTGGCTTGTAGTCCTCTGTGCTTTAAATGCTTATTACGTTTTGCTCCTCCCACACGGTACAAGCCTTGTCTGCATAGTCAAACTAAAGCTAAATTGACACCCTTTTCCCGCTTGATTTTTAAGCTGCTATTCTACATTCACTCCAATTAAACCATTTTTTATTATCACCACCACACTTATTTTAACTTCATCTGTTTGCTGTCTGGTATAAATCTTATCGATATTTAACCCACTCCCTATTGTCCAAATGACTTGAAATTTTGCACATATACTCACTTCCGATGACAATACCTGAGTCAATAATCAGTTTCACTGATTGATCAATTAATCCATGTTAATTAAAACATGAAATTTTCATGTAAAGAATACTTAAAGATTTCACCAATAGATGGCGCTAGTAATGGATAGAAATATTAAAGGAAGTGTTAAAATATTGATTACAAAATTATACTAAAACAAAAGTTGAAAATAATGTATACATAAAAAAATACTTTTTAAAAAACCAGGCTTATATTAAGTTAAAAAGTGTACTAAGAAGTAAAAAATAACTCTCTCATACATCACTCGTAAAATAAAAGTGTGGGCGCTTTTCATCAATCAACATTCAAAAAACACTTTTTAAAATCTTAGCGAAAGCGCCCACCTTTTATTTTACGAGTGATGTATGAGAGACTTATTTTATATACGGTAGCTCATACTGTCTAATAACTGGCCACTCATCAGCCCGTGCTCAGTATATCATTTACACAAAATGTAACATTCTCCACTGACCTACTGGATTTCAAAATCATCTGTTCAGTGTCTCAGCTGAGAGTGCAGAACGCAGAAGTTAGCATTACCACCAATGGCCAACCAACTACACTGTCAGCCAGAATGAGATGTATCGACCTGCACAGCCACAGCATCACATGTCACCAGCAGTTTCAGGGCGGAAGTGACATCACTGCATGGCTAGACCGTCAGTTTGGTAATAAACATGTATTGGTTGTCACAAATCAAATTGATTGACATGCTAACCACAATAACCCCTAACCTTAACCATCTATCCTACTTGCTAACGTCCATATTTATTACTAGTTTTAAATATTTTCAATTTTGATTGATGGGGGGGATTATTTATATTTTTTAACCCTCTATTAAGAAGCAAATATTTAAATAATAAATTTTAGTAATTTATTGGACATATTTAAAATTATAATTTGAGATATTTTGGAACAAACTGATAGACATTTTAATTAATTTATGATTTTACAATTGGTAGGATGGGTGGGGACTGTAAAATAAAAAATGTATAAATGGGGTGATGTGTACCAATGCGTTTTTGATATAGCCTTCGGGCTATTATCCCCTACCCTAACCCTAACCTTAACTTTCGTCCTATAACTGTTGGTCTAGAACTGCTGTCGTAGACCTTTGGTGACGTATGGTGCTCTGGCTCTGCAGTTGAATATGATTGGCCAGAATGGGAAGCTCAAACAGTATAATGTGCTCACGGACACACACACACCTGCCGCTACAGAGTCACAATCACTAACTCACGACATGTCTGAAGACTGGGAGAATGAAGTAGAGACCACAAAAGGAAACCGCTGGTTCCTTCCATAATTAGCCATACATTATGCAACGAGCAGGTTTGTGGTGAATTTTCATAAATTGAATGGCATTATCTTGTCTTGAGGTTTCCTATAATTTTTTATTTATATATTGGCAGCAGTGATTGCTCAATATTTGTTTGGCAGTTAAATCATTTTTTTTTTTGGTTGCAACAGATTTGGCATGACTTTTTTTTGTTTGTTTTTAAGTACTCCGTTTGTCTGGCTGATGCTGGACTTCTTTACAGGATCACTTAAAACATTTTGTTTTACAGTGAACCCTCGTTTATCATGATTAATCCGTTCCAGACTCTACCGTGATACATGAATTTTCGCGAAGTAGGATTCTTTATTTATAAATCGAATATTTTCGCAGTTAGAGTATAGAAAACCTGTTTAAGACCTTCTAAATACGTTTTTTAACATTATTAGAGCCCTCTAGACATGAAATAACACCCTTTGGTCACCATTACACTCGTATTACCCAATATATTAGACAAGAGAAATAAGACATATTAGACGTTACAAATATCATATTACTAGGCGCACTCGCCTTTTAAGGCAACCTTCCTCAATTTGTGTGCGCTCCATGTGTACATCAGGCATGTAAGTGTAGAGAATGAGAACATCAAAGTGCCCATTCATAACATCTCCCAAAAACGTAAGTTTATTTTTATCCCCTCGAGTGCCTGTCCAAAGTCGTACAATGTCAGCCCGAATCTGCACCGCTAAAGACGGAGTTTCATGCACTAAATAAGCTATAGATGAGAATAAGCAAGCACCATCTCCCCTGATATTTACTACGCGGTGAGGTATTTGTACTCCACCAACATTAATTATTTCCAGAGACATAATTTGGTCTACATTTCCAGTGCATCGTGCACAAAAGCAAGGGAACGATGGGAGCACCAGAACTCTGCTCACATCGCGTCACTTCGTACATCAAGCCGCAAGTAGTAAGTTTGTAATAAGCAGAATACCGCTACGCTTTGCACTCACGGGACGGAAGGACAATCTCGAACGCTTTTATATAGTAGATTATTGTACTGTACATTTAATTGCACACAACCACTAACCTATGAAGGCACGACCTCAGTAGGAGAGTCTTCAGAGGTGGTGTAGTATCTTCAGCAGGTGCGTTGTTGTCTCCAGTGAAGGAGTACTAGGAGTAGGCAGTGGGTGTCTGGGTGCGCGGCTGAAGAACATCTTGATAGGCAGTTGCTGGCGCTGTCTTTTCATATGCGTGAGGAGGCTTTTGTAGGGTATTGCCAACTTTAATCATATCCAAGAGTTTCACCTTCTCATGGATAGTAAGCATCTTCCTCCGGTGCTTAGTTTTATTGTCATAATAAGCCATCGTAGGGCTTAGATAAAAGTTCTCAGAAAGCGCATACGTAGTGACGTAAGCGTGTATGAGAAAAAAATCACGATAGAGTGAATCCGCGAAAGTCGAAGCGTGATATAGCGAGGGATCACTGTATTTATTTTGCACGAGACTATGATAAGGTTACCTAGGACAATTTGCTTTGAGGACCAAAAATGAATAATACATACTGTCACACGCATGTACATGGGAGACACTATCAGGGTTTTGGTGATGGTAATTCTCCACCGATCCAGGGGTTGGCGCTGTGTGATAACAGCCTCTCTTTTCCTCCTTCTGCAAAAAAAGGAAGACTGATAGCTTGGTTGGATGTCTCATCCAAGGATTGACTATGAACTCTAATTCGAAGAGTACGTTTGGACGATGGTTGCATGGATGATCCGATTTACAGGTCATGATTTAGAATATGCATTAAAATAAACTGTTCCTTGGCGAAGTTCTTGATATGCAGTAAATCTTTCATGACCACAGACAGTCAAGACCTCAGTTTTATGTCTCATCTGAAGGAGGACGGTGCCATACTTACAAGCACAGTGTCCACCACCACCACAGCACTGGGGCATTGGGATCCACACACATATCCCAGGGTAAGCGACCCCTGCTGTCCTTGCCAACACCTCATCCAGCAGCAACCCAAGCTTTTCCTAGATGGTCTCCCATATAGTAAAACTAGACATGATGACAAGCCCAAAAGCTGACAGAGATGGAGAAAATCATTATTAGTTGCTTCTTGTAATGTATGGTTATAGTAAAACTACGCTTTCTTGTACAATCACAGTGAACATCATACACACAAGTGGCAGGGCAATTTCTTTCTGTGCACGAAGCCATTCAAACCCAACGTGGCACGACACTCACACTTCATTTCACATTACGACTCTAATCGATGGCTTTAGCAAATGACAGTCATAAATACGCACATGGAATGAGGAACCCAGACCTTAGCTTTTATGATCAGAAACTGGGGGCAAAATTTTGGAAAATGTTCAGAAACGCTGGTAAGCGAAGCATGCAGAGGGTTGTTACTCGACCTTGTTCCCCTGAGGTGGAATAAACAGCAATATTTGCTTTGGCACAAAAGGTACGAGCACATGGAAAGAAGCTAGGGGTCTGCGAGCACTGGCGCTCCCCTTAAGCTCTTCCCCAGATGGTCCTTCACCTTCCCCCAGGCCTCATGAGCTGAAGACCACTTCTCTGTGCTTTGAAATGTCCTTCTGATCTCGGGATATATGCTTTATTAATTATGTATACTTTTATTCATGGATTGTATTACTGTGTTAGAGAAAAGAGGTTTTCAACTCCTACATTATTTTCACAGCCAAATGTCTTAAAGGTACTGTAGCTTCTAAATTCATAAATCTCAGTAACCCGTTTTTATTTTTTTGCACCATGTTATGTGGGTGGCATGGCGGTGCAGTGGTATCTCTGCTGCCTCATAGTAAGGAGACCAGGCTTTGCACCCCAGGTCCTCCCTGAATGGAGTTTGCATGTTCTCCCCGTATCTATGTGGGTTTCCTCCATAAAGAAGACTGGAGGGAAATGGCACTGCCCAGATGTGCAATGATGATCAAGAGAAAAAGAGAGAGTCCTGTGCACACAGACTGACGGCTGTCAAAGCTGCTGTAAGTGCAGGAAATGGCATTCCAACTGGGGTTGCCAGACATCCCTTATATACGGGACACGTCCCATATTTGATCATTTTGTCCCCTGTCCCATAGTGACCTTTCAAGGACACCCAAATGTCCCATATTTAGTTCACTTTCAAATTTCGTAATAAAAATATATTTTTACTACCTTCTTACGGTGCTTAGTTGTAACTTTATAATAAATTATACTTTCTTTTCTCAGATCCTCTTGATGAAAATAACCCAAATGTAACGAGGAAACGAGTGTTTGCTGCCTGTTTGCCGCTTGTTCAGTTGTTATGGTTGGCTGAGGACGGCGACACTCTTACTGTTTTGCTCTCCAGCCGCGCTGCTGTGCAGTTCTGGATCAGCATTGCAACATACAGTGACTGTCAACAAAGGGTGTTGTTACCACTTGCACGGCCCACTTTTTTTTCTGTCTGTATTAAATAATAACAATAATATTTCTCTGTTGTCTGTATTAAATAATTTTCAAATGATTTTACTTTTGTTTTCCTCTTAACCCATTAAAACCATTGCTTTATGTTTTTAACTTATGTCTCTAGTTTATATAATACTAGCCATGTGCGCCCAACTACGTTGCGAATGTTAAAGTTGTCTGTGAAGGGCTCCCTGTTTAAACGCGGCTGCCAGTCATGAACTGGGCCCTTTCGTCGCACAGCATTATGATTTTTTATAAGGGAAACAAAATTACAAAAGAAAACCCTTGGACATTGATTCAATAGGAACGGCCTACTCGGAATCACTGTCCGAATCGTAATTATGTGGTGGTGTAGGAGCATTTCTGCTTCTGTCCGTTCACAGTCCGTCTCGTTTTCAGGACGCTCTCGTTTCCTCTCACGATGTCTTCTCAACCTTTCTCCAATCTCGCAGGTTGCTTTGTGGCAACCCAAAGAGTAAGGCAATATACACGGAGCAATGGTTATAAAAGGGAGACACATAGGTATCCAGGCTCTTTAAAGCATAAATAGAGATCACTTCACTGACATGTGAGCAAGCCACGATACAACTGTGAGACGCGTAGCACTCAGCGGCTACAGAGTAACAATAATAATTTCCGGAACGTGCTGTTACGTTGTCATTCATTTTACCCAGTGTCTTTCTATCATTTATATGTTATGTAAGCACATACGTTTTATCTTTGGCAATCTCATTCTCTAACCAGGCCTCAGGAGCTAACCAGCATAACACTGTCCACCACCCCTTTCGTTATTCCGGCATATTGTTGACATCCGTGAGTAACAACAACGTACTAAACTGGAAGGTGGTCTACACATGCGTGGAATTCGCGGACAAACAAAGATCAAGATCTAAATTAGGATCTCTTTAGTTAATTTAAAGCACAGCAATTTGTTTAGTTTGAATGTCTGTGTTTTGAGGTGTGACTGGAGTACTGCAGTCTTCAGTAGTATAAGCCTGGAGGAGATTCTTAATGCAATGTCTATGTTTTAGCTGTCTCTCTACTGCCATCTAGTGCTTCTTCTTCTAATTCATTCGAGGACAAACAAAGATCAAGATCCAAATGAAGATTATATATAGAGATATTGGTCTGGGTGTGTAGGGGGCATGTATAAATTTTATATATAGTAATACAGGGTGGTCCAGATCTAATTATGCAGATCCAGATCGTCTGGATGACTTTGATTTATGCGGGGACAATTCCAGTGAAGCGCAAAGACGATTCTTCATGTCGTCAGTTCGCACACTTCTCGATGGTCCGGGATTTTTTAGGTGATTTTCTATGTAATAAACTTAATAAGTTATAGCGTAATGAAAATTTCATAATTAGATCTGGATCACCCTAAATAGAGAGAGATTTTAAGAGTGCCCCATATTTCTAATTTTATAATCTGGCAACTCTAGTCAAGGAAGACTCCTTACCCGGTCTCGGAGGCTGTAATGGAAAGAGTGTAAAAAATGGTGGCCGGGAAGCCCCTACGTTTCTATCCACAATTAATAAACAGGGAATTTGTCTGTCTGGTGGCAGTGCTCCTCTCATCGGGTCTCAGTTTGGACACCCTGGGATTTGTAGTATGGAAATGGCCAACATGGGGTGCTGTCGAGACAGGACCACCCTGTTATGGGCAGCAGCCGTGTGACCTGGAAGTGCAGTGCTGCAGCAGCGGAAGTGTCCTGGGTATAAAAAGGGGGCGCCGTGCTTGAGTTGGAGGCCGGAGGCAGAGGACAAGGCTTGTCTGGGGAAAAGTAGAGAAAATACTGCATTGTGATTACTGGTGCTGGAGGAAGAACCTGTGGAAAGGTATTTAGTGCAATAAAATAAGACTTCATTTTGTACCCTGGATCGTGTTTGTGTACTTATGTCTGGGGTTGTGGGGTGCCCCCTATCTCTCACAGTGCCAAAGGTGCATCTACTAAAGACTGCCTTGAAGGGGGTGCATACTTATGTGATCAATTATTTTGTTATAACCACTTTTTGCGGCCATCTGTTTTCACTTTGACATTAAAGAGTATTTTTCGGTTGATCACTGTCAAACAGACCAATGTTGTATAACAATAAAATGTAAAAACTTACAAGGGGGTAAATACTCGCATAGGCCCAGCAGATACAAAGATAGGAAGGGCACTGTATAAAACTTTAGACCAGGGGCCCCCAACTCCAGTCCTGGGGGGCACCAGTGGCTGCAGGTTTTCATTCTAACTCTTTTCTTAATTAGTGATCTGTTTTTGCTGCTAATTAACTTCTTTTGAATTCATTGTAATTGACCTGTTCTTGAAGACTCAGACCCCTTAATTGTTTCTTGTTCCTTAATTAGCAGCCAAACAATCATGAGATACAAAATGAGCCAAAACAACTGGTGACCATCATACAATATCTGAAAATAAAGAAGGGTGAAGGTCTCAGGAATGTCGATCTGTTCAGGTTCACAAAACATTTTACCAGAAAAGAGAAAATTAACAATTTCAGAAATGTCTGCTATTGCACAATGAGAGCAACAACAAGCAACAGAATTAAAGAACGGGTTTAATTAACAACAAGAATCGGTGCCTAATTAAGCAGCTGGTTGGAGTGAAATTGGTTGGAGTTTGAGGCCCTGACTTAGCTGGTCTTCTGTTGGCTCCCTCACTGCACATTTCATTTCCGTTTGGGTGCCGTTTAAGGAAAAAAATGAAGCAATTCAGAGGAACGATGAAGAAATTCAGGGGAAGAAACCTTAAAAAACAAGTCGATTAAAGTGAATGTAAAAGGAGTTAATTGGCAGCAAAAACAGGGCACTGATTAAGAAAAGGGCTGAATGAATGAAAACCTGCAGCCACTGGGGCCCTCCAGAATTAGAGTTGGGGACCCCTTCTTTAGACAGATGAGCAAGGCACTATATTAAACTGATCCATGAAATGGTAAGAAAGGCACTATATAAATTAGCGGAAGTTGGATTTGTTTCGGGGGGGGGGGGGCGCTGATTTTTATTTTTCTTCAAAGACATACACATTACTTCATGGGGATTCTAAAATGGTTTGGTGTAAATGTGTGTTTGTCAGTGTCCCCTGTGATTGATTGTAATAATAGTTCTTTACATTTATATAGCACTTTTCATAGTGAGTGGGGAGCCACTTCATCCACCACTGATGTGCAGTATCCACCTGAATGATCATCTTTGCTCCGGTATGCTCACCACACATGAGTTATTAGGTGTTGAACGAGTGAGAAAAATAGTCAGTTACAGACAGGGGATGATTAGTGGGTCAGAATGACTTGGCCATGGAGGGCAATTTAGCCTGGACATCAGAATACACCCTGCTCTTTACAAAAGGATGCCCTGGGATCTTTCATGACCACAGAGAGTCAGGACCAGTGTGTCTCATCTGAAGGATGTCACCATTTCTATAGCACAGTGTCTCCGTCACTGCACTGTGGGCATTGGGTCCACAGTCAGACCACAGGGTAAGCCAACACCAACACCACTTCCAGCAGGAACCCCAGCTTTTCCTAGATGGTCTCCCATCCCAGTAGTGACAGGCCTGAAGAAGCTTAGCTTCAGGTGGATGACGTGTGGCATGGCTGCTTTGCAACCAGTGCTGCCAGGTTTGGCTACCCGTTGACTGTATATTGGCAAGAAGAAACAGTTTTGGTAGATGGATTAAAAGAACGTCATTAAACTTAATGATTAAAGTTTTTCAAACTGTAGGTTTTACCAAATTTGAAATGTATTTGTTTTATAAATGTACAAAAGAGTATTGAGTATTTGTTTTCAATTTAAAGAGTTCCTGCTTACAGTTGTGCTGGTTTTGGACTCATGACTACTACATTTAATATTTCATTCCAATAATGAGCAGGTAGCTTCACCATAGTTAATCTATCCAAGAGTTACATTATTATTATTGTTATTTATTTATTTATTTACTAAGAGAAGAGAGAAGCTAGCGGAGACCCCTTGAGAATCAAACTGAATTCATTCCTGCCTCTCGGAGGCATCAATGCAGCAGATCAATAGAGAAATACCACGGCTTTGAATTTGACTTTTGGTATTGCAAGAGCCACAGGAGCAAAATATTAATTTTCCAGCTGACTTCTCTCCTTATCTAGAGCCCCCTTTTTAGTTTTCTGAATTAGGACGCTGTCAGACTTCGTCTCACACAGAACGGCAGCATCTGCCTCTGGGGCTCGTGGGAGCTAAAATTAGCAGAGAAGAGAGAGTGAAAGAAGGAGAGATGAGTTGTTCGAGACAAGAAGGGGGGAATATTGACAACTGACTTGGAGCCCAGAGAAGTTACAGAGTAGAATTTAGTAAACGCCTAGAGGTGCAAACACTGAGCCCACTACTATTTCAATACTCCCCAATTCACCTTAATTATAATTCTCTTTTGATTATAATCCTGCTTAAAATGTCTGAGGGTCAAACAGGCCATGGCACATGCACTTCAGAAGAGGTCATCCACCTGAAGATAAGCAAGTTCTGGCCTGGCCAGTACTTGGATAAGAGGCCAACAAGGAAAAGCTTGGGCTGCAGCTGGAAGAGACGTTGGTGAGGCTAGTAGGGGGCGCTTACCCTGTGGTTTGAATGGGGGGGGCTAGTGCCACAGTGCAGTGATGGTGGATACTGTGCTGTAAAAATGGAGCATTCCTTCAGATGAGATACACAAACTAAGGTCCTGACTCTCTGTACTCATGAAAGATCCCTGGGCATCCTCAGTAAAGAGTGGGGTGTATCCCGATGTCCTGGCTAAATTGCTCTCCATGGCCTAATCATTCTGGCCCCCTAATAATCCCCTGTCTCTCTCTCTCACCACTTTACCACCTAATCGCTCATGTGTGGTGAGTGTACTGGTGCAAAAATGTCCGCTGTCCAGGTGGGTACTACACAATAGTGGTGGTTGAAGTGGCTCCTCACTCACTATGAAAACCACTTTGAGTACTGAGAAACTTGCTATATAAATGTAAATAATTATTTATATTATAATTGAATGGAGCCACAGCCTATCACAGTAGCAATGGGCACAGGGCAAGAATCAAACAGTGGAAAAAAATGAGGCGGACAGCGTTAATAAAGCAGAGCCAGACATTTCAATTCTAAAGGAACTTTCAATTCAGACGTACAGAAATGAAGCATATGGGAGGAATAGTGGGTTCAAGTCATGAAGGACTTGTATAAAAACTAGGAGAGGGTAAGGGGGTACTTGTGATTTGAAGTATTACAAATAAATGTAATAATCTATCTATCTAATCCTGCCTACTGTGCTAAAATCTATCAATTAAAATCCTGCCTACTATGCTAAAAATCTATCGATCCTGCCTACTATGCTAAAAAGCCAACTATCTATCTATCTATCTATCTATCTATCTATCTATCTATCTATCTATCTATCTATCTAATCCTGCCTACTATGCTAAAAATCTATCTAATCCTGCCTACTATGCTAAAAATCTATCTATCTCCTACTATGCTAAAATCCATCTAATCCTGCTTACTATGCTAAAATATCTTTCTTTCTTTCTTTCTTTCTATCTATCTATCTAATCCTGCCTACTATGCTAAAATCTATCTATCTATCTATCTAACAGATGGGGTGCCAGTCTATAGCAGGGTACATTGACATATAGTCACATAACCTGCCCACATATCGTTACAAGTCAACCTAAACTGCTTATTGCATGGAAGATGGCATAAAACTGGAGAAAAAACACACACACATATATATATATATATATACATATATACACACATACAGTATGCTCATACACTCCTTCATTTTTTGTTTTATTTTCGTGTCTGCCCTAATGCATTAAGTAATGGATTACTTTACCACTCCTATAATAAAGGAGTCCCCTTTTACTTTAAATAAAGGTCAGTTCATTAGTAATTGAAAGCACACATTGCACAGTACGCTCTCCAAATCCAGTGTTTCAAGGCGCTGACAGACAGGTACAGTACACTTAATTACAGTTATTGGATTCCCAGCCTTTCGCAAAGGGCTATCCTAATCAGACACTGAGCTAAATCAATAAGCTCAAAAGCCATTCCCCTCATTGTAGTGCTATTGACGTGCACAAGCTTTGTTTGAAGAGCTCTAAGAACATCTTAGATGAGGAATTCTTAAGAGGAAGGTGATTTCAAAGACTCATACAGTAGCTGTTTGCTCAGACAAGCTTGCCACTCGGCAATGGTTAAACCATCAGTTAAACAGATATTCAACCATGGCAGCCCAACCCAGCTGCTCCATATGTGGCTCCCACCTTTGTCCGGTGGCAGGTTCATACAGCAGGCACTGTTTGTGGACTGTGATCCCAGCAATTCTCCCATGACATTCAAGCAGAACAAATCCCGCTAGGAGAAAAGGCTACCATTGAGGCACAGTTTGCATATGACAAATTCCTAGTATAAAAGCCACAGGGACTATCAATCATGACATAGACTGCTCCTATTGACAGAACACACATGCCTTCATCATGTCAGGCAACGGTGGTTTAGACAAAGCATTCAGAAATGGAAGGGAGCTGAATAAACAACTAGCTTGGCATTTTAGACACTCTTTTGGTAATTGGGGTCACTACTTTAAAATGGTTTTCCTTATATCCCCACAGACATGCAGGTTAGGTTCAGTGATGATTCCAAACTGTCCCTGTGTGGTTGTGTTTGTGTGAGAGTGCCCAATAATGGACTGGTAGGGTACCATTTTTGAGGCCTTGTGCCCAATGAATTTATTGCCTAAGAGCAGATCTCTAGAGTTCAGTGCAGTTTTTGTTGATTTCCAGTTACAGTTATTTTCAGTCAATACCAAGGACAGGATGAAGCTCCTACCATTAACTAGGAATGGCAGGCATTTTTTTTATATTTAGTGCCTGAGATTGTATCCTGTCCCTGTTAACAACTCCATTCCTAGTTCATGTTAAGAACTGCATCCAGCCCATGGTGATGATGGTATGAATTGTATCACGACTTAGTTTGGGGCAGAGTGTAGTTTCTTCTGTTCACTAAGACATGATGCCCTTTATGCCAATACCTTGGACTAGTTACAGCTTCTACCATTAGCCAGGGCAGGATGGAGTTTCAATCATTACCTAGAACTGGCGAAAATGTCAGTTCAAAACAGCATTTTCTTGTTTGGCATCGCCATGCTACCTTTTCATCCATCCATTTACTAATCCTACTTAATCAAGTTTTTAGATTGGCAATGAACCAAAGCCTAACCTGGTAGCAACAGTGGGCACCACTGACCTGACCAATACACTCACTTAGAATGGCTATTTAATTTGCACTGCCATGTCATGGCAAGCAGAAGGAAAGCTGAAATATCTGGAGAAAAAAAAAAAAAAAATCTTATACGACGTTCAATGTGGACAATGCCCAGGTCGTCTCCTACGCTTTCACAGTGACACCAAAAGAGGGTCAAGAAAACAGATAAATAGACTTAATGACACCAATGCCATGAAGTTTAATTTCTATTCAGATCAAATAACTGCTAAATATCTCTGGGCATCCTTCATAAAGACTGGAGTGTATACCCACGTTCTGGCTAAATTGCCCTCCATGGCCTAGTCATTCTGACCCACTTCACTACCTAATCGTAGGTAGTCTGTCTGTCTATCTGTCTATTACAGTATGTGTGGTGAGTGTACTGGTGCAAAAATGTGCTTTTCATGTATGTCTATCTATCTACTACTGCCTACTATACTAAAATCTATATATTACACAGTGCCTTCATCTATCTGTCTGTCTGTATGTCTATTACACAGTGCCTTCATCTATCTGTCTATTATATAGTGCCTTCATTTATTTATCTAAACTATCATATAGTGCTTTTATGTCTCTGTCTGTCTGTCTATTATATAGTGCCTTTATCAATCTATCTGTCTATTATATAGTGCCTTTATCTGTCTGTCTATTATATTAGTGCCTTTAGTGCCAGTGTCTGTCTGTCTATTATATACTGCATTTATCTGTCTGTCTGTCTGTCTATCTATTATATAGTGCCTTTATCTGTCTGTCTGTCTATTATATAGTGCCTTTATCTGTCTGTCTGTCTATCTGTCTATTGTATAGTGCTTTTATCTGTCTGTTATATAGTGCATTTATCTGTCTGTCTGTCTATTATATAGTGCCTTTATCTGTCTATCCATTATATAGTGCCTTTATCTGTCTGTCTGTCTGTCTATTATATACTGCATTTATCTGTCTGTCTGTCTAGTATATAGTGCCTTTATCTGTCTGTCTGTCTATCTGTCTATTATATAGTGCCTTTATCTGTCTATCAATCAATCAATCAAGCAACATTTATTTATATAGCACATTTTCATACAAGAAAATGTAGCTCAAAGTGCTTTACAAAATGAATAGAAAAATTGAAGACACAATAAAAAATAAACATAAGTCAACATTAATTAACATAGAATAAGTAAGTACGATGGCCAGGGTGGACAGAAAAAACAAAAAAAAAACTCCAAAAGCTGGAGAAAAAAAATAAAATCTGTAGGGGTTCCAGACCACGAGACCACCCAGTCCCCTCTGTCTATCTATTATATAGTGCCTTTATCTATCTGTCTGTCTATCTGTCTATTATATAGTGCCTTTATCTGTCTAACAGATATATGGTTTGGACATTCCTCACTTTTCCTCCATATCAGCACACACGGCCATTTTAAAATGTTAACGGTGCCCACCCCCCTTTAAAAATATACTTAAATTAAGGTCTGACCTTAAGACTGGCATGCTGTCTGCTCCCTCAATCTCCCTGACTTTATCAAGAGATAACTTTGTCTTTCCTACACCCCTGTAGACATGCAGGACATCCTCTTCAGCAACCTTTTGGCCTTTCTATGTTTGTGATCTCAAAGAGCTTGAGGCAATGGGAAATACAAATTGAGGGGCCAGACAGAGTGAAACAAAGTTGGGGAAAAAAAAAAAAGTTTAGAGCTAACTGAATTTAAACAGTCGCTTTAAATTGCCAGCATTTGTTTTGAGGAGCAGCTTTAAGAAGTCCATAAAACCTGAGGCCCAGTTTACTTAGATGAAAAACAGACTGCTTGAATAATTGGATGCCACCCCCCTTCCCACCCCACCCATACTCTCCCGAAATTCAACAAACACAAGCTTAAAATTTGTATCTGTTGTCGACGAACCTTTAATGTAGACATGACAGGCAAGCTTATCACGGGCAATGTAGCCTCGTCCATCCATGGCTGAAGTAGCCTAACCTCTTGTTACTTTCTCATATTCAAAGTACAGGGAGAGTATTGTAATCGTCCAAAGATTTGATGTCGAGATTTTAATGAATCTCAACATTTTAGACCTCCCCGACTTTCTCACATATGAATTATAGGGGAAGTATTGGAATCCTCCAAAAATTCCATTTTGAGATTTTAATTAATTTTGACGTTTTAGACATCCCTGAGTCCAATTTACTTTCTCGCAGGTAAAGTATTGTAATTGTCCAATGATTCAATGATGAGATTTTGATGAATCTCGACATTTTAGATCTCCCCGACTTTCTCATATACAAAGTATAGGGAAAGAATCGGAACCCTCCAAAAATTCATTTTCAAGATTTTGATGAATCTCGACATTTTAGATTTCCCCGACTTTCTCATATTTGAAGTATAGGAAAGTATTGTAATCATCCAAAAATTCTATTTTGAGATTTTTATAAATCTCAACATTTTAGACCTCCCTGAGTCCAATTTACTCTCTCGTAGGGAACGTATTGTAATTGTTCAAAAATTCAATTTCAAGATTTTGATGAATCTCGACATTTTAGATCTCCCCGGGTCTAATTTACTCTCTCGTAGGGAAAGTATTGTAATTGTTCAAAAATTCAATTTCAAGATTTTGATGAATCTCGACGTTTTAGATCTCCCAAACTTTCTCATATTTGAAGTATAGGGAAGTATTGTAATCACCCAAAAATTCTATTTTGAGATTTTTATGAATCTCAACATTTTAGACATCCCTGAGTCTGAAAATAGTGTTTTTGAAGTTATGTCTGTGTGTCAACACGATAACTTAAGTACGCTGTCACTTAGGTCAACCAAATTTTGCATACAAGTATGAGGTACAAAATGCAGATTTCTTTCAACTTTTTGGCTATTTTCGGTAATTGGAAGTGGCACTTTACCTTTTATCCTTGCAGCTGCAGATTTATTTATCCGATTTATTCAAATTTACTTTTACAATAATTGTTCAGTATATTATTAATTTAATTAGATTTGTTGTTAATGGTTCTTTAATGTAAATAATATAAAAATATAATCATTGTCTTGCGATTACTCCTCAAATATCCATCCCCATATCTGAGTTTACGAGAACGTATAGAGGAGACCATTCCCGATTTTGTAATTGGTAGCTGGTGTAATTGGTTTGGTATGAGCGAGCAACCTTGACATCCCATCCACATTTGCTGTTGTTTCACTGAGATGTTCTGAAAAATAATTAGTGGATGGGAACTCAATTTCCATGTATCCGCCTTCCTGATGGGAACCATTATGGCACATTGGTTAGCTCAGCAGCTTCACAGATCCAGAACGCTAGCTTCAAATCCTGCATTTGGTCACCATCTGTGTGGAATCTGCTAATCTTCCTGTGCCTGCATGCGTTTCCTCCCAAAGACAGGTGCGTTAAGTAATTTAGTGATTCCCCAATTTGTATGTGTGTGTGTGTGAGTGTGACCGGTGATGGATTGGCACCTGATACCGCCAGGATAGGCTCCAGCCATCCATCCACCGTGACCCTGGTATGGATTTAAGGAGACTTGAGAATGTTGGGTTAAGTTAAAGGTTACCCGCTGTGACTTGAAATGTGACAGGAGGAGGTGGGTAGCAAATGCCTTCTCAGACTAATACTGCAAACAGTTTATTGCTACTTGTGTTTCCAGAAGCCTTTCATACTTGATAAAAAAAAAGCTGCTGTTTATAGGGGCAACGTTTAACCATTAACTAGCTATACTCACCGCGGGATCAGCAAAGTTGAAGTAGTGGGCTTTTGTGTGCACAGATCGACCAAGTCGGTCTACAGAAGGCAGGGTTTCAAGGCCATCTTATCACTCTACAAACGGACGTCTTCCATTTGATCTCTAAATGAATGCCACCAATTTGTCTAACGTATCTCAACGACTGACAGCTTTTGTGTCGCTGCTGCCCATCAACTGCACTTTAATCAGATCTGTCGTTCTTAATGGAGATGCATTGCAAGATCTTGAAATGATGAAAAGCGCAGTGAGGAGATCGAGAGGGCGAGTGATTTAATACGGACGTGCCCTCTTCTGGGCTGAGCAGCCTACGTTATTAACAGGCTGCAAATCATGCACTATTAATCAAGAGAAATACGCTCCCAAGTGGCCAAAGACCAAAATAAATCAACTAAAGGCCTTCATTGTTTCTTTATTTTGATAGAAATTTGAGCAAACGTGAGCCGATACCTAATAATTAACAACTTTCCTAATAGGATGGAACTTCTGACTAGACTTGGGTAGGTCATGCGTTGGAGGCAGAAGGGACAGCATTAGAAGGACTGACTTTCACTGCTTGTGTGAAAGTTCAAGCAGGGGTCAAATTTAAAGTGCATTAGTGTCACACAATGGCATTCACTTAACTCAACACAATGAATCAATGGCAAAGTCCAGACATTTCTCAAAAGGAAACGATTGCCAGATCCTGATGGCCGCAGTTGAGTCTGAGGCACGAAAGTAAACTTTACAAGATCCACTAAAATAAGATATGCCTGTAAACTACTCTTCACTGAGATGGGTCTGTGCAGATAGAAAAACTGCCTTTGAAACAAAACACATGTGCTGGATTCCCTCCAGATCCTTTCGCGAACATCCGTCCTAAAGATGACCCACACTCTGCAAAACAGCTCTGTGTACCCAGGCAGCATCTACTGCACCTTTCACATATCATTAAGGGTTTGATAAGTTAGCGAAGGCACTTTCAGACCCAGCCTGGCTTCCCAACTAGAAAATGTACAAATGAAAATATGGAAAAGATATCATCACGGGGATGTTAGACCTCTCACACATCACTCTCTCTCTCTCTCTTTGTACCTTAAGATGGTATCTCTTTCAATGGTCCCAGTCCTTTTGGAGAAAACAGATGCTGATGGGTAAACTGACAGCAAACTATAAATTCATTTCAAAGCTTTGGCTATATGTGAGATGGAAGCCAGTTGCCAAGATGGAGCAACCAGACATCTGTTGTCAGTGTGTCATTTGTTCCCTTACCAGCTACGGTAAGAAGCATGGCTGGTAACCTCAAAGCAAACAGAAAGGATGACTATCTATATATCCCAGTAAAGAGGACAAGGGTCAGGCCCCACTTTTATCCACACAGAGGACAAGTGTATGGACACTCCCATAACCAGACATACCAGTTAAGAGAACAAGTGTGTGGAACATCCCATAACCGTACATACCAGTTAAGAGATCAAGTGTATGGAACATCCCATGACTAGACATACCAGTTAAGAGATCAAGTGTATGGAACATCCCATGACTAGACATACCAGTTAAGAGGGCAAGTGTATGGACACTCCCATAACCAGACATACCAGTTAAGAGATCAAGTGTGTGGAACATCCCATAACTAGACATACCAGTTAAGAGGGCAAGTGTATGGACACTCCCATAACCAGACATACCAGTTAAGAGATCAAGTGTATGGAACATCCCATAACCGTAAATACCAGTTAAGAGATCAAGTGTATGGAACATCCCATAACCATACCAGTTACAAGGACAAGTGTATGGACACTCTCATAACCATACATACCAGTTAAAACCACAAATGTATGGACCATCTCATAACCGTACATACCAGTTGAAAGGACAAACGCATGGAACATCCCTTAACAACACATCCTAGTTAAGAGGACGAGTTTATGGACGCTGACATAGCTACATATTCTAGTAAGAAGACAAGTGTCAGGATGCTCCCTTAAGCTTACACCCCAGTTAAAAGGACAAGTGCCGAGTTAAGACAACATGACTCCCTTAACCACGTAATTCAGTGTTAAGAGGACAAGTGTCAGGCTTCTCCCATGGCCAAAAATCTTGCTTAAGAGAATGAGCGCCAAGCTGCTACCTTAACCACACAAACTACGTAAAAAGATGAGTATCAGACCAGTGGCTTACCCAGTTATCTCGTTAAGACGACGATACTCAGGGAACTCCTTTAAGACACCCATCCCAGTTAAGATAATGAGTGCTAGGACACTCCCATTGCCACACCTCCTAGTTAAGAGGTCAAGAGTCAGGCCACTCCTTAAGCCACACCTCCTTTCTCCAGCAGGGATTTTTGCTGTCTTGGGACCCATTCATGGAACTTTCAACCAAAAAATACATTTATCATTAAACCCCCTTATTTAATTCCAACCTTGGCTTTCATTTCAGGATGTTCCCTTATGTACACATCTCAATTAAGAGGACGAGTGTCAGGCTTCTTCCTTAGCTGTAAATCCCAGTTAAGAGAATGATGGTCAGACTGTTTCCTTAGCCACACAACCTAGGTAAGATGACAACTGTCAGGCTTGCCCCTTAGCCATAAATCCAGGTGAAGAGAATGAGTTTCAGGCTACTGCTACTTTAACCCCACAAATTAGGCAAGAGGATGAGTGTCAGACCAGACAAGAGCCCTTACCCACAAAACCCAATATTAAAATAACGAGACTCAGGCCACGCCCTTAACCACATAATCTAATGTTAAGAAGACGAGACTCAGGCCACGCCCTTAAACATGTAATCCAATGTTACGAAGACAAGACTCAGGCCACGCCCTTAACCATGTAATCCAATGTTAAGAAGACAAGACTCAGGCCACAACTCCTTTTTCCATCAGGGTTTATTTTCCACTGCGCTGGGATCCCATACTTGGTACTTTTAACCAAAAGGTACATTTATCACTAAAACCCTTTATTTACAGTAAGTCCAACCTTGGCTTTCATTTATCAGTTAGTCAGGTCTTTAGCATAGCACCTTTCACGTTTCCTTGAAAATGTGCAAAACATATCAAAAAGCAACAAGTGTTACAGCCTTTAGTGGTCCTGACTTGGATTGAATGGGTTTAAGAATGGTGTGATTTATTATTGCTTTTCTTAGGTTTATGTTCACTTTGGCACAGCTCAGTAGATCACATCAAACATATTGTGTGTGTGTGTGTGCGTGTGTGTGTATAAGGGAATGGCTTAAAATCTAAAAGTAACTT
Organism: Polypterus senegalus; assembly: GCF_016835505.1. Lineage (NCBI taxonomy): Eukaryota > Metazoa > Chordata > Cladistia > Polypteriformes > Polypteridae > Polypterus > Polypterus senegalus. Next base: position 16,736,703 of record NC_053165.1, on the reverse strand, counting down.
TTATTATGAAACAAGGAAAGAATGTTAATGCTTATAGTGCCCATGAGTCAGTGAGAAGCCTTCGAACAGCAGGTATTCTTGTGCAGCGCTCACATTTAAATCATGGCCTGACAGATGAACCCCTCTCCAAATTAAAACTTCTTTTTCTTTTCTGTTTCATCTCACAGAATCCAAAGTGCTTGTCCAACATGGTATCTAACACTGTATTATTACAGCTTCCATATTCCATGTCAGAGCCAAGATACGGAAGACGCCTGCACAGATAATCCTTCCTCTTCAAAATCCTTGCATGTTTAATGTTAACCCTCCAGCCAGTGCGTGTCTTCCTTTTCTTATCCTGAAATAAGCCATCCAGCGAGAACTTTATCAGCGCTGATACAGCCGTGCACCAGAGACTAGCTGTCACCAGCATTGCTGCCCACAATACCAACAAGGCGAGGAGATAAGAGTGGCTGTCGTGCAATGGGGTTTGGACACCTGGCAGCAAACCTGACTTTATCACACTTTGAGTTTAATAAGAAAAGTCTCTCTGGAATTGCTTTTTCATTTTTCATATCAGACATCAAGAAATGAGGGACAGAAGTATTTGAAAGAAGAATGTAGTAATGGTAGGCTGCTTTAAGAAAAACACAACTGCTTTTTAAAGAGAACCTGTGGTTGGATAATGGATGGATGGATGGATGGATGGATGGATGTGAGCAATTATTTCATTTGAATAATTCTTAAACTTTTCTCTGAAATATCATACTATTAATAATTTGTTGAGAAGTATAAAAAAAGATGTGTGTGTGTTAGGATATATGGATAATGGATGGATGGATATTATACTATCTTTATACAGTACTAACTGAAATTCCCAGCGTTGCCCGGGAGGAAAGTAAAGTGTTTTTTTTTTAATTATTTGAAAAAAATATAATAAAAAAAAAAACAACTTTAAAAATAAAAATATATTAACAAACAATGAACACTCACTAATGTGCTTGTCTTGCAGTCTTGTATGTATGTTATCATCCAGTTGACGCTCGGAAGCAGCCAACTCTATTTAATTTCAAAAGCAACAGGGGCGTGCGATGTTGGTGCTCAAACATAAAGAATGCTGGCAGTCACCTCCATTATGCCCTCTGGTGGTTGTTCCAAGTGTCAACTAGATGATAACATGCATACAAGACCGCAAAATCACCCCCCACCCTACCCAGAAGGGGGTGGGTTACGGTTGATTTCACCCTGCAGTATTTTTTGTTGGCCAATGAGAAACATGTGTACCAAGTTTTTTATGAAAATCGCTCCAGCCATTTGGAAGTGATGCTGGAACATACATACACACATACATTAACATATATATATCCATCCATCCATTTTCTAACCCGCTGAATCCGAATACAGGGTCACGGGGGTCTGCTGGAGCCAATCCCAGCCAACACAGGGCACAAGGCAGGAACCAATCCTGGGCAGGGTGCCAACCCACTGCAGTATATACTGTATATATATATCTATATATATATATATATAGATAAAGATATATATATATATAGATATAGATATATATAGATGTACATAATGTTAAGTAGGAACCAATTATTGGGAGAGCATGTGTTGCCAGCTCTCCATTGGGGTGCATTTATGGGTACTCATGTCCTTCTTTCAGCAGACGCGTATCTGTCTTGCTTAGAGGTAGAATGGGCTTCTGGAGCACCGTTTATTTATTTATCTATCTATCTATCTATCTATCTATCTATCTATCTATCTATTTATTTATTTATTTATTTATTTATTTATTTATTTTCTTTGTTTAAATATCTTTTTTCTATTTTGGCACTGAAGTGATGGTTTGTATTGTTTTCCCATCTCTCTTCCCCTCTCTGGTATTGCTGTTTGTTTATCTAGTATTATAGTGTCTTAGGGGGCTTACCCCCTGCTCGCTTCGCTTGCCAACCCCCCCTTGCCTGCGCTTTGCTCGCCAGCCACTTTGTGTCTGTGCCACTCGCGTTGTGAAGAGGTGGGGCTGAACGCACCCCAAGGAGTTGCAGTGGCTCCTCCGAAACCCCCTCTTAAACGGTGATACAATGGGAAACAAATACAGGTTTTATTTTACCTCCACTTTGCTCGATCAATTGCTGTCTTGCTACTACTATTACTGCCGCCGCCGTCACGTGATCTGCATCTCACGCGCCACTTTGAACATTTAAAAACCTGTACAGCAGCTGTCCTACACACAAACTCTCATCTCACAAAAAATGTGACATAAAAATGTCACATAGAAGCGTCACATAAAATCGTTGCACTTTTAGGCTTAGAATTTTATACATAGAGAGTAGATGTTGGTTATAATTAGCTCTCTATGTAAAACACTATGTAACTTTTCTTTTAATAGTTTTGCAGTACTTAAACAATTTTATTGTCTACTATCTAATTTATTTTGTGTTGTCCTTATTTCAGCAGGCACATATTTGGCTCGCTAGAGAAAAAGTTGAATAGAGGCACCCCAGAAAGTTGTCATTGTATGTTACGATTGCTTTCTTTTTTGTTCCCTTTGCTCTCTCAGGCATGTATTTGGCTTGCGGGAGTAAATAAAGTCGTTGAGATTCTCAGAAAAACGGCCGTATGGTCTAATACTGTCTGCCATGGAAAGAAGAAAGGAGGAAGTAAAAAGGTTACAATTACTACATCTCAATCTGTGACCAGTCACCCTAAACTATAGCAGTCGCTTACCCAGATATCTCGTTAAGACGAGACAACATAGCAGACATAGACGAGTTGCTTTCCATGGTGCTTGTTGTGTTGCTTACCTGTATGCATCTCAATTGTGTTTTGTACAGTTTGTACAGTTTGTGCTGGACATGTGCACAAAACTCAAATTATTTACTGGTCACTACGATTTGGAAATAAATCCCATGGCTGGCGGTGTAACCGTTCCTTTCATGGTGGTGTGGAAGACAGGGAGTGCCACTGAGCCCCAAACCCCTAGACACAACTGACAAAGACAGAGTCACGGGTTCAAATAAAAGGTTATCTATTTCTCCAAATACCTTTCACGATAAGACAATCACAATGGTGTGCTACGCTTCTTCTTCTATTAAAATCCTCTTCCTCCTGCAAGTGTTGCTCTCTTCCTTAACTTGAGTGAAGTTGAGCGGCTCCTTTTCTCTTGGACCAGGAGAAGCACTATTCCGGTGCCAGGGCATACCCCAATAGAAGGGCTTCTGGATCAATCAATAAAGTAAGGCATATAAAGGGACCCCAGTAGGGTTGCCTCACAGCACTACAAATCCCATGATGCCTTGCAGTTATGGGAATGGGTCCACACGCCCAGGAATGCTGCCACCTAGTGGTTTTGGGGAGGCACATATTCCAGGGACTGAGCCCCCTTCCATTGTTCAATCATACTGGCCTCCCAGCCAGTTAAGGGAATGGTAACCAATACCAGCCAGGATGCCCGTCCCTTCACAGGGGACACATCTGCCCAAGCGCACATGCCCAATATTGGTGAATGGCTCCATCACGTGCATTTTCAGTTATTTTAGTGCTGGCAAAGAAAAATTTGTTAATGATGTCAAAATGCCAGTGTGGACACAGATCATTATCATTTAAAAATACTCTTTTTAATGAAAATGTGTTACCGAATGGAGAACATGCAAACAGAAGGCAAACAAGCCAGAAATTGAATTGCACTGCAAAGTAAATCCCTCATTATTCTAAACAATGGCTTTACCAGGGAACTCCATGACTAATCATTTCACCTATCAGCTCATACAGTTAGTGAATCCATTTTTCCTATAACAGTATAATCAGAGCCCAGCCAGGCAGCAGTGAAACTACACACAAGTCAGCACTGTGTGCAAGGCCGATCCATCATGGAGAACACTTGGGCTTCACTTTGGTATCATTAGAATGATAAAAAAAAAGTTCCAATTAGTCCTTTTCTGACCATGAAATAATGAAACGAAATCTGAAAGTCAACTGAAATACTTCCTCATATTTGCTGTGGTTGCACTTTAAACTTCCTGGTTAGCCATTAACTTATACACGCTTTATAAGTGCTTCTAATCAGTTATTTATTTAGATAAGAGAGCACTTGGCTCTACTAGCTGTTAAATAAATAAATCAGCCGATGGCTTCCGTCCCTGGACTGCATCCTGCCCCTTATAGTATTTGACCTCAGGATGGTGTGGGTTTGAATGCGGCAAAATGAACCTCCAAACAGACTTTTCTCTGTAGAAATATTTTTTGAACCCTTAAAGTCTTTATCAAGAAAATTTCTTTGTAATAGAATCACAGTTATTTAAATGAGTCCATTTTTTTCTTTCTAAACTCACTGATCTAAATGTGTAAAACATACAAAAAAATGAAGGCTGAGTGCGACTTCATAGAATTGACGACTTTTATTGATCGCTTTCTGAAGGGTGCTCGATATCCAAAGCAGAATACAAAAAGAGAAAATAAGAACATTTTAAACCTATTCTACAGGACAAAGCTATACAATTAAGAAAATTTTGGGGGTAGAGTATAGTAAGGCGTGTGCCCCCTAAAGGCTGTAAGGGACGGCTGGCAGCTCAGCCTGGCCGGGATGCCCCTGAGATAGAAGGATGGGGGAAGGCAGATTTTTGAGGACACCGTATCGCCCAAGGTGTGAGATGGCAGCTCCCCTGGACTGCAGCAGTGCCCTGGATTACCACAGGGTACTATGGGACAAGGAGATTAGCCACCCAACCCTGCTGGGTACCGTAGGTTCTACCAGGGGATGCTGTGAGACGACAGTGGGAGAATAAATTCTGACCTAGCCCAGAAGTACTAATGTATCATGAGGATAGAAGCACCAAAGTTCTTCCAGGCTGATTAAAAACTTGAATTATCTGTCTGACCCGGAAATGCTAGCAGGACATACGGACAGAAGAGCAGAAGCACTTCCGGGTCAAGGGCTATATAAAGGACTGCTGTGAACCCACCAAGCAAGCCAGAGTCGGGTGGAGGTGGACAAAGCTTGCTGGTAGGTGTGGAGGAGAAAGAGTATTGTGTTTATTATTGTATTTATTATTGTATTTAGTGATTGCTTGCCTGTTTATTGGTGGCTGTGGTGCTTAGGGCACTATTAATAATAAGAAAAAGCATTAAAATAATTCTTAGTGCTTTTTATCCTGTGTCCTGAGTGTCTGTCTGCAGCGACCCCTAGTGTTTTACAAGGTGAAAAGTGGAATTGAAATTAAGAGACTGAGGGATCGGTCAACAAATTTGAAGATTTTGGGATGAGTTTGTGCAGTGGCTTGTGTGTGAAGGGGTGATTAGAAGTGCCATGAATTGGAGTCTTAACAAAGGCAGAATGGGTGTGAGTCTGCCAAAAATAAAATAAGAAGCAGGCCAGAAAATTAACTCACCCATGAGAGACTCGTCTTAACACAACCAAGCCCCCAGTACCACCGGCTGACAAAAAGTCCCACAAGCGAGAGGACAAACATCAACCCCTGGCATGTAACTGAAAGGGACCATAAATAAACTTAAAGAGACAGCGCACAATTAGCCAATTATGAACAAAATCAACTGCAAAAAAATAAATAAAAACAACAGTAAAACACAAACACACATTAACACTAACAAGAAGACCGTGCTTATAATTTAAACCTTGCCATCTGCATCTGTTTTTCAAAGTTTAGGCCAATGTGCACTTTATTATCGCAAAATTAGAAATTTATTTGGTCAGTTAGTTAAACACATATTTATACAACAAGTCAATGGCTAAAGAAAAAAGCACTGAAGTCAGGATGCTGAATATGTGAGGCAGTAGTGCAACTTGTAATTCTCAACTTGACAAAGCAGGTTTTTTATTTCTCCAGTGCCTTCAGCACCATCTAGCCATCCCGGTTAAGGAGTCTGCTCAGAGGTATGCTGGTGGATGAGCCTATGGTGTCCCGATAATGGACTACCTGACTATAGTTTGTGCGACTCAAAGACTGTGTCTCTGATGTGGATGTGAACAATACTGGAGGATCTCAAGGAACAGTCCTGCCTCCTGTTCGGTCTGCTCTGTACACCTTGGACTACAAATTGAACTCCAGGCCATGTCATTTGAAGAAGTTCTCTGATGATTCTGCACTAATGGGGTGTATTGACATAGGTAATGAGGTGGAATAGAGGAGAGGTTGGTGGAAAGAGAATTGTGTACAACTTAGCTAAAAAACTGCTTATTTGACAACACCAGTGAGCTTCAACATCTGGTTACTGTTCAGGAAGTGGATGTAGAGG